>NC_056737.1:1820873492-1821005992 GCF_019279795.1 Protopterus annectens | reverse complement strand
TAACTTATTGAGGTGTTTATACCTATTACTACTGGTGGATTTTTTTAAGTTTTGATCAAAGAGGAAGACACCGCCTTTTGCAGACACCTACTGTGCTTCTTGTGATTTTCCTCATGTATACACCTCTCTTGTTTGCAATTTTCAAAACTTCTCTTCTCTGATAACAAATGCAACTTGTCCACCTTCAAGAAGCACAGTAGGTGTCTGCAAAAGGCGGTGTCTTCCTCTTTGATCAAAACTTAAAACAATCCACCAGTAGTAATAGGTATAAACACCTCAATAAGTTAATTCAGTTAAGTGTTTTCCCCCATAAAGTATGGACATCATCAGAACTGTTGCAATAACCCAAATTTTTGTTTCATTTGTTTTATTAGACATTCCCTGCCAACTATCCCAATTGTAATAATAAACTGACATATCAAAAAATGATCTTTCCACAGACTATCAAAGCATTCTTTCATGTTTGGTCTTGTTATCAGATTTGCCTCTGTTGTATTAAATGTTTACCCTCCTCCCTGCAAACTGTTTGACCTCCAATTTTCATAAAAGCTACTCTGTAGTCTATAATCCTACTTTTCTATCCCAGCCAGGTATTGCAGGCAAATCACTTCATAAAAAGTAATCAGTTTTATCATGATGTCCCCTGTTCTATTAGTTTCATAGGTTTATACTAGGCTATCTGCCCTGGGGCATTTACAAGCCTAGCCAGAGTGTATTTGGCTTTCGCCACCCTTTTAGATCGGCTTACTGTGCCTCTGTAGAGTAGGTCACAGAAGATAGCCCTTTTAAGGTTGGTTTACTGTGCCCCTGTCTAGCAGGGACACAGAAGAGATCCCAGGGGTGAACTTACGATCTCCCATCCACTTGTCAAGATTTCTGTTGAAGAGGGTCAGTGAGGGGCTCTGCCTAACATGGACTGGGATTCTGTTACAGAGTGAGGGCAGCCTCTAGAATATGAATCTGTCCCTCCAGCATGTCCTATTTATTTCTGTGCTGAGATTTAAGTCCCTGGAGCGTGTAGCTCTAAGGGATTTGGATTTCCTGAGGTGGAGCATGTCCATTAATTCTGGGTTGGACATGGCTTTATACGTCAGGCATAGATCACCTCTGAGTAAGCGATAAGAAACTGAGTAGAGCTGGAGTTTCTTTAGCTGAACTGCATAGGGCATCTGTTTGAGTTCCTTGATTCTCTTGGTGAGGTGCTTTTGGGGCCTCTCCAGTTGCTGCAGGTGTCGGGTAAGGTACATCCCAAATGGGGCATTGTTTTAAACTATGGGCCTGATGAGTGATGAGTAGTGGGGCACAATGACCTCTCTTGTTCTAGATGTGAACCCTTTTGTGATAAGGTGGGCTATATAGAAGGTCTTTCTAACCACTCTGGCAACGTGATTGTCAAAAGAGAGGTTTCTATCTACTTGGGTCCCCAAATCCCTAATTACTTATTCCGTACTTAATGGATTACCACCTATGTGGCAATTTGTGGGCACTTTGTTTTTCCCGAAGGGGATGACTATGCACTTTTTGGCATTTAGCTTAAGGCCATGGCTCTGGCACCAGTTAACCGTCTCTGTGAGACCCTTTTGGAGGATGCTTGTGTCAGCTGGAGAGTCGATTATGGCACCCAGCTTGCAGTCATCTGTGAACTTGGTCAGCCATAGTCCTCCCATATTAGCCTGTACCTCAGAGAAGTATATACCGAACAAGAGAGGTCCCAGGACTGAGCCTTGTGGGACGCCACTTGTAACTGGTTTGCAGTCTGACATGGCACCTGCAATACTGACCATGTGGGTTCTATCCCTGAGCCAGTTTGCAACCCATCTTGTGACATAGGGGTTGATATTTAAGCTGGTGAGCTTATTTATGATGCCCGAGTGGAGTATTGTGTCAAAGGCCTTTGCGAGGTCCAAGTAGGCCGTGTGGACTACCTTCCCTTCATCTATGGCCTTGGTAACTGTTTCAAAGACGTCGACCAGGTTCAAGAGGCAAGATCTTCCCCTAACAAAGCCGAACTGGGTGGGATCCAGTGTCTGGAGGTTACCAATGTCCCCATTTATGAGTTCCATGAAGATACGCTCCATAGCTTTGCAGACCAAACTAGTCAGGCTTATAGGGCGATAGTTTCCTGGGTCCATTGTGGCACCACCTTTGTGGAGCAGGACCACTGTTGCTGTACGCCATTCCTTGAGTACATATCCTGTAGCAAGTCTGAGACTGAACAGTGACTTTATGTTCATAGGTTCATAGGTTCATACTAGGCTATCTGCCCGAGGGCATTTACAAGCCTAGCCCATAGTTTTGTGGCTTACGCCACCCCTTTAGTATGGGGAACTATACCCATTATTTTGCTGTGCCTCTGTTGAGCAGTGACACTGAGGTAATCCCTGGGGTATATCTGCGATCTCCCATCCATTGGTCAAGATTTCTCTTGAACAAGGCCAGCGAGGTGCTCTGCCTCACATATACCGGGATTTTATTCCACAGCATAGGGAGTCTTTGGGTGATGAATCTATCCCTCCAGCACGTCCTATTAATAGCCGTGTCGAGGTTTAAGTCTCCCAGCCTTGTGGCTCTGACGGATCTAGATTTTTGAGGTGAAGCATATTCATCAAATCTGGGTTTGACATGGCCTTGTATGTTAGGCAAAGGTCACCTCTGAGCAAGCGGTAAGCGACTGAATAGAGCTGGAGTTCTTTCAGTCGGGCAGCATAGGACAGATGTTTGAGACCCTTTATCCTTTTGGTGAGGAACTTTTGTGGCCTCTCCAGCTGCTGCAAGTGTCGGGTCAGATACATTCCGAATGGGGCATTGTACTCAATCATTGGTCTGATGAGTGATGAGTATAGGGAGACTATGACCTCCCTTGATCTAGATGAGAATCCCTTCATGATAAGGTGGGTGAGGGTTTAGTTCTTCTTGGAGCTCGTGTAAGACGCAGCCCGGGACGCCATCTGGTCCCATTGATGCTGTGTTTTTTGCTTTGGAGAGGGCAGATCTCACCTGTGCATTTGTGATGTCAGGGAGGCTACATTCTGTTGGGATAGACATTTGGTCTTTTGGGGGGGAAGGGGGGGGAGATTGCACTGAACCTGTCTGCCAGGATGTTGGCAATGTCTGTGGGATCATTGTATTTTTTGTCATTTTGTACTAACTCAGAGCATATCTGGGAGTTGCCTCCCAGATTCCTGACATAACTAAAGAAGGCCTTGTGATTATCTTTAGTCTCTTGTGCAATTTTTCTTTTGAAGCTGGCCTTTGATCATTTTATGAGGGATCGTAGTTTCTTGCTAGTACTGATCAGAGATGCCTTCCCTTTTTGGGATTTTGCTCTATCATGTAGTAGCTTCCTCATTCTGTTGTATAGCTTATTTATGGCCAGGGTCCACCAGACTGGTCTCTTGCCTTTGGAGGAATGAGTCTTGGTTTTATTTGGGATAGCATGATCCATGCATTCCTGTAGGTGTCCATGGAATGCATTTGTAAAAGATTCTGCTGTTTGGGCAGTATTTTCCACTGGCCCGGTGGCTTTGAAGGATTCCACCTCGGTTTTGAGAAGTTTGAAATTTGCTTTTGAGAAAATTTTCACTGTGATTTCCTTGGCTTGGGGTGGGGATGGGATATGGATGTCCAGTGAGATTAATTTATGGTCTGATCTTACCAATGAGGGACATACCGCTGGTGTGGAACATAGAGTCCCCATGTTGGTGATGACCAGGTCCAATATGTTATCCCCTCTTGTGGGAGTGGTGACCAGTTGTTCCACAGCATTTGAGTTTATAAATTCTAGGAACCATTGGGCAAGGGTGTTTGGGCTTGAGTAGTTTTCCCAGTCAATGTTTGGGTAGTTGAAGTCACCTAATATTATTGTGTTTGGAGAGACCTTCTTATCCTCCAGTGTTCTCAGGAAGGCCGAGTGGGGTTCCTGAGTTTGGGAGGGTGGTCTTTAGCAGGCTACAAACTGAAAGGCAGTTTTGCCCACTGTTAACTGTACATGGATGGTCTCCGATGCTTTGTGTAGTGCCACTAACCTGGAAGTATGGGTATCTTTGATGAACATGGATACTCCCCCTCCTTTTGTGGTTCAGTCCGAGTTTTGGGGCCGAAAAGCATGGTATGAAGTAGAACCTGGTAGTGCTGGGGTGCTCTCTGGGGCCTTGAACCAGATCTCTGTCACTGCACAGATATCGATATTCTCCATACTGAGGACAGCCACGAGTGCGTGCATCTTGAGGTTTAAACTTCTGGCATTGAGCAGCATTACCCTTAGTTTTTTTTTCTTGTGTTGTCTATGGAGGTGGGTTTGTCTTTTGAGCCTTGCCTAAAAAAGGCACTATGGGGGCGGCAAGAGCCTTAGCCAGTATTCGAAAGCCCAGGGGTGACAGGTGCAAGCCGTCCCTAGTGAAGCAACGTGGCTTGTCAAGCATGTCGTTCCAGGCTGACAGACACTGAATCCCCTTAGAATGACACCAATACTTCAGCTAATTGTTAAAATTGATCATTTTGTCTTTATACTGTGGCATCATTCTTGGTGAGGGCAAGATGCTAATCAAGGTCAGGGTCATACCGGCCTGGTCTACATGATCAGAGAGCTCCTCTATGTCTCTTTTCATGTAGTCCAGGGAGGTATGTCTCAGGTCATTCACACCAGCATGGACAATGACAGAGTCATATTTGTACTTGCTTTGGAGTGACCTGAGTGCTTGTGTTATGTGGCGGATCCTGGCACCCGACAGGCAGCTTACAGTGACCTTCTCCTTGTTCAGTCTGGGGAGAGGGACGTCAGTGTGTCTGACAATAGAGTCACCTATTACAAGTATGTTAGGTGTGTTGTATAGCCTTAAGGACTGTGGCTATGTGGCACACTGACTTTGTGAAATATGTGATACGTGGGTATTGCTGCGGGGTAGCGGTTGCTTGGATGTCTGCTTTGGAGGTCTCTGCTGCTTTGGCAGATTTTTATTTAGAGCCTCCAAGTATGTTTTTGTGTGTTTATGTGTTTGGTTTGCTGATGTGATAGGTCTATGTGAGACTGGAATAGTGGTGTGTGTGGTTACCTTCTCTTCCTGACTGACTGTGCCAGTGCTGGGTTGAGAGAGCTCAGCCTCCAGTTTGGCTATATAGTTGCATCTCTCACATATATTTGAGTTTGATGGGAGGAGGAGAGGGTGGTCTGTGTACATAAGGCAGTTGTAAAATTGCCTCAAGATACCCAGATTCACCAGCTGGACTGGAGAGTAAACCCGAAACTGACTATTGGACATGCCAGAACAGTATAAGGAACAGTTTTTTGACTGATCAGAAAGGACCAATAGGGAGCCAAGTACTTATAAAGAATATAAGAGGGTGTAGTGCTTTAATTAGTGTTTACTTATAAGATTACTTATAAGATCAAGTGCAGGGCTTTAGAATGAAAATAAAGTGCTTACTTTGAGATTTAGAACAGTTCTAAGGGAAAAAGTGAAGAGCAGACTTTATGGAGCCGGGAATAGTTTAAACCCATTTAAGCGGCGCTGCGCAAAATCACGCAAAAGTGGATTTTAAGGCAGGGAACTTGAAAGAGCTGGGAATTAGCCCAAAACATTTCTAGGCAGTAACCACTCCTACAGGGGCAGACAGGCTGTTCAGTGTTAATCACTGCCACTGATGAACACAGAGACTTCCCTTTAGCCTAAGCAAGCACTGGCCTCCAAGAAACTTACAAACAGTTCAGAACAGCAAATCTGTAACTGAACTTTTTAAATTTCAGAAAGTGGGAAAAAAGCAATTTTTTTTTGTTTTTTTGTTTTAGTTTAAAGGTAGCAGAGATACACAAGTAGCAAAATAGTCAGAACAGTGCAATAAATGACCCCACACTTGAGTGCTAGGCCAGAGTCAGGTAAAATGCAATTTTAAGAAAAAAACGATTTTAAATTAAGTGCAACACAGAAAATGCAGTAAACAGGCTCTAGATGTGTTCTAAATACTGTTTCTAATACAGATATCAACCTTAGCAAGCCGGAAAATGCCAAAAAGTAGGCGGCAAAGCAGAAATTTTTAACAAAAAATCAGAAGAAAATACTTAAAATCTCAAAAGTGGCTCCTTTCATCTCTCAGCGTTTTTTCCCCTTGGTAGGTGCTTCAGCAACAACTATAAAGCCTGGAAAGATGCCAAAACCACGAGGCAGCAGGGTTTTAAGAGAGATAGATCAAGGAGTTTGGAACTGACCCACAATGGACAATAAAACTACAGTTTCTAGGCAGTAACCACTCCTACAGGGGCAGGCAGGCTGTTCAGTGTTAATCACTGCCACTGATGAACACAGAAACTTCCCTTTAGCCCAAGCAAGCACTGGCCTCCAAGAAACTTACAAACAGTTCAGAACAGCAAATCTGTAACTGAACTTTTTAAATTTCAGAAAGTGGGAAAAAAGCAAGATTATTTTGTTTTTTGTTTTAGTTTAAAGGTAGTAGAGATACACAAGTAGCAAAATAGTCAGAACAGTGCAATAAATGACCCCACACTTGAGTGCTAGGCCAGAGTCAGGTAAAATGCAGTTTTAAGAAAAAACGATTTTAAATTAAGTGCAACACAGGAAATGCAGTAAACAGGCTCTAGATGTGTTCTAAATACTGTTTCTAATACAGATATCAACTTTAGCAAGCCGGAAAATGCCAAAAAGTAGGCGGCAAAGCAGACATTTTAAACAAAAAATCTAAACAAGAATACATTGGAGGCATATCAGCACATTCCTGCACCACAATAAGATAATCTTGAAAAGAAGAATGTGGTATCTTATAAACATCAAGACCTAGCAACAAGCAAAGGTAAGGACAAATATGAACCCACAACATTTTAAGTTTGTATTTCCCTCAACACAAAGCTATAGAACTCCAAATCATTAAATCTAACTTCTTCCAAATGTATCTGATAATATTACTAATGATGCTTGAATTTGGCTTGGTGGCACAGAGATATAAAGCCCTTACTGTGCCCTAACCTGCCAGTCTGCAGGTAGTGGCAGGAGGATGAGTGAGCAGTCAGCAGTCAGTGCTAGCTCATCCATCTTGTGGGAATGGAGACTGCCTAGGCCCACTGCAATTGCAGCAATAAAAGTCTTGTGAGCTCTGTGCGGTAAGCAGATATACTTTTTGGTCAAGAAGTTGCACATGAAGTGCATATGCACATGCACATCCCAGAGGTATAATTCTGTGATCTTAGGATGCATGGGGAGAGTTACCTGGTCATATTAAATTATGGTGGTTCCCTTGGTGTTTTGCATATGGATAGAAGTGTACACTAAAGCATGTAAAAATAATAGTTTTCCAGCATTTGAGATGACCTATGCCATGCAACTGCATAATGATTAGCTAGTCTTTTTTATCTACCAGCAGAGTTCTGCAGTTGCAGACAATCTGTCTGTAGATACAGGCAATAAATCAGGAAAAGACTGAACCATGAACTTTCAGGCGTATGTATGGGAAATACTATAATTGAAGAAGAAACATGCAGTTAAGTGAAAATAAATGAAGTCTGATACATTAAAGAGAAAACAAACAGATGCGTTCCTAGTTGCATTAACTGTACTATCCATTTAATGGTAGCCAGGGCACACTTTCTTAAGGCTAAAAATCAGTTAACTGAGAGTATGCAAGTTGTTTTTCATATCTGGCAGAGAAAATGAGATGGGACAATGATGGTGTTGGTGCAGGAAGGAATACAAGCTTTAATGTGCAATTTCAGCATGATTAAACATAACTTTAGAATAGGTATATCCTGTGGGTGTAGTTTTCTATTTGTAGTATCTTCCCATATAAGGAGGAGTCCTGTAGCTTGCTACCATCATCTGTTCAGCAAGCAACCTTGATTCCCTACAAAAACTGACCCATGGATTCTTCACTTCTATGTAAAACTGGCTAACTACCCCTGAGCAATTCCTAAACCCTAATAAAACAAAAGTAATTCTCTTCTCTCCCAAACAGCATGCAATAAAGGAAGGGTCATGCACCCTTCCAACAATACCAAAAATAGACTCTGACAGACAAACCAAACTACTAGGTGTTTACATAGACAAAGACCTAACGTTTCACTTCCACATTCAACATACAGTGAAAAAAATGCACGCCAAAAAGTAATCATTCTCTATAGGCAGCTCTATCTAAATAATACTGAAAGATGTCATATCGCCACCAACCTTCTGCTACCTACTCTACTCAGAACCAGTACTGATAAACATACAACTAACTCAAATAAACAAATGAGCAGTGTTACAAAGTCATAACATTTGCAGCCATCCGGATATCACTGTTTGGCCCTCAGAGATGTCCAGTGGCTTGAACTACCTCACCAACTCACATACTCCCTATACACAGTCTAATAAACCAAATAACTGTCTACCTCTAGCCAGCCTTGTACAACCATATATCCCACCCAGAAGCTTGTGTTCTGACAAAACCTGATACATATATCAAAACCTAATAACTCTTCAGGCTGTTCTCTCTACTCCCATCAAGTGTCAAAAACCTGGAACTCCACCTCTCTAACAAGAACACAAGACTTCTAGCTAAAGTCATTCAAATTCCAACCACGGAAGGAACAAGAAAACCAGTAAATCCACGAAGCGAGTACCTTGTCAGCAGGCAAAACCAAACACCAGTTAAAGAACCAAACGCGTTTTATTTTAAAACCAAGACGTTTTCGCCACAGCAATCCGTGGCTTCTTCAAAGGTAAAAATGCATTTGAAACTCACACTCCATTAATAAAATCTCAAAGGAGGAAGTGACATCATCTAATTTCCTCAGAACAGCAAACGTTTTTAAAAAAAGAAACACATAATTACATACATTACAAAACTGCAAATCTCCATATCAGTTAAAATAGTGGTTAATATGTAACCTTGAATAAACTTATGTAACATGAACGTTAGAAAATGCTAATAAACAGAAGTTTACATAAAAGGTACATATATAACTAACCACAACGTTTTATTGACAGGACCAGCAATACTATCAGGAATATGTACAAAATGTAAAAATGGGTATAAATGAAACTACCTTTACAGAAAGGTTTGATTCCTATTAATTGCACCATAATCGTAGCAACCAGAAACAAAGGGGGCTATGTTAAACGTTTTTTTAGGTCACTACTAAAAAAAGAGTATAAAGTGAAAACTTTATTACTATAACCTATTAACTTTAATGTTAAATATTTAACTTCTAATAGTTCTGTGTGCTCCTGTGCGTAACCTAAAAATTTTAAAGGTCTATTCTATTTCTAACCCTGTTTAACACCGGACGTTAGAAACAGGAGAAAAAATGTAAAATTACCTAAGGTAACTCTTTAGCCTTAGAACAGGGGCTATATTACAGTTGCTATTCAAGCCTGGATCCCTAAATGCATCAAGGCGTAACTGCCATTCTAGCTCCCTGTTTTCTAAAATCAGTGAGAAAGGGCCTCCCCTAGCCCTTAATGGTACATGGTCAATGGCCATGAATTGGAAACTGTGACCTGGATTTAAGCCTATGTGTTTTGCCAGTGCATTGTCGCTCTTATTGTTCTTAATGGCGTACAGATGTTCATACATATGGTCCCTTATACGACGGTCCGTTTTACCAATGTAAAACGCCTGGCAACAATTACACATGGCAATATAGATGATAGATTTGCTCTCACAGTTTAACGTGAAACGTATATGGTATTTTTTGTCCCTAATCATAAAAGTCTCACCTACTCTAACCTCATTACAGTATTTACAAAAACCGCATTTAAACATGCCTTTTTTCTTATAAAATGCACTTGAGGGTACCTCCCTTTGTAGAAGTTCTTTAAGATTGTTTGATCTCTTAAATATAAATCTTGGTTTTCTACCCAATTTTTCAGCCAAACCAGAATTTGAAGCAATGAGGTGCCAGTTTTTACGTATAATGGATAAAATCCCCTTAGAGTTTTTACTAAAGGTAGTGATGAAACTCAAAGAGTAATCAACCTCTTCACCCAACGGTATAACTGGCCCTGCCTCACCACTATGTAGATCACTTTCAATTGGTGTTTCATTAATGATCAAATCACTAGTTGTAAAGTTTCTTTGGAATAATAGTGGCTTATAAAAGCCACTACTCCTTTTTCTGGTGACCTCCCCAATCAGATCACATAACAGTTGGTCAGGGTACCCCCGGTTACTGAACATTGCTCTCCCTAGTTATACTGGAAGCATTTGAAAGGAAATTATAGAGTTAAAATGTTTTGTGAGGAAAATGAATTTAAAACTTGTCTTTAACCAACAAAATGAAAGTGTTAACTTTATTGGTAACAGTAACAGTTTACCTAACATGAGGCTACCAAGTGTGTTCAACCCCCCACTTCACAATATTTTAGAACTATTTGAGAACATTTGTGAAATGGATTTTAGATTCCTTGCTGTTAATCGTAATGATAGTTCCAGTGCAAGGGACTCGAATATCTCTAAGGAACAACTGTCACTCCTTGAGGAGATATGTTGTTTACCTGTGCGTTTACTAAAACCTGATAAAGGGGGTGGGCTGGTCCTATTTGATAACATAACATATAATGAGAAGATGGCCTTGGTACTGGACTCTGATGCTTATGAGGTATCATCCAAAAGTGAGGTTAATGGTAGTATTCGGAGGATTAGGGGTTACTTTAGGGATCTGTTCTTGGCAGGAAAAATAGACATTAATTTGTATAATTACATCGACATAAACTGTCCTAAAATTCCTGTCATGTTCGGTATCCCTAAAATCCACAAGAGTATCAGTAACCCCCCTATGAGAGCACTGATTGATGGTAGGTCCTCGATCACATATCCCTGTTCAAAACTGATTACAAATATTTTAGACAAATATATGAAGGGCATCACCAGCATATGTAAGGACTCTTGGTCCTTCCTGGACAACATCAATGGTATTTTATATAATGATGATAACAACTTTCAAACCATTGATGTTATAGACCTATACACCTCTATTCCACACCAGGAAGCGGTGGAATGGACAGGGTCTATGCTCCAGGGTTTAGGGGCCTCAAAGTTGGAAGTTGACCTTGTAACGGAACTTTTGGACATTGTTTTAACATCTATTTCACCTTTAATGGTGTTTTTTTTCTTCAAAAATGTGGGGTTGCGATGGGTTCCCCATGTGGGGCTGGTGTAGCGAACTACGTTATGGGATATTGGGAAGCCAATATTCTAAGGAAGATCCCTGGCCTAATGGGGCCTGTCATTCACTACACTCGATTCCTGGACGACATTTTCATCTTGTTCAGAGGATCTGAATTGGAAGCCACATATTTTGTGGATACCATCAATTCCACCACCGACTTTCTGAAGTTCACATCAAAATTTTCAACCAGTGTAATAGATTACCTTGACGTTAAGTTGGAAAAGGACCTTCTAGGTCAACGATTAACGTCAACAGTGTTTAGAAAATCTACATATTGTAATTCATTTTTACACTTCTCCAGCTTTCACCCTTACCAACAGAAAAGGTCCATTGTTAAGGGACAACTGGTGAGGGCTGGAAGAATGTGTAGCACTATGGTTGATTTTGATAAAGAATGTGAACTGTTAAGAGCAATGTTCAGTAACCGGGGGTACCCTGACCAACTGTTATGTGATCTGATTGGGGAGGTCACCAGAAAAAGGAGTAGTGGCTTTTATAAGCCACTATTATTCCAAAGAAACTTTACAACTAGTGATTTGATCATTAATGAAACACCAATTGAAAGTGATCTACATAGTGGTGAGGCAGGGCCAGTTATACCGTTGGGTAAAGAGGTTGATTACTCTTTGAGTTTCATCACTACCTTTAGTAAAAACTCTAAGGGGATTTTATCCATTATACGTAAAAACTGGCACCTCATTGCTTCAAATTCTGGTTTGGCTGAAAAATTGGGTAGAAAACCAAGATTTATATTTAAGAGATCAAACAATCTTAAAGAACTTCTACAGAGGGAGGTACCCTCAAGTGCATTTTATAAGAAAAAAGGCATGTTTAAATGCGGTTTTTGTAAATACTGTAATGAGGTTAGAGTAGGTGAGACTTTTATGATTAGGGACAAAAAATACCATATACGTTTCACGTTAAACTGTGAGAGCAAATCTATCATCTATATTGCCATGTGTAATTGTTGCCAGGCGTTTTACATTGGTAAAACGGACCGTCGTATAAGGGACCGTATGTATGAACATCTGTACGCCATTAAGAACAATAAGAGCGACAATGCACTGGCAAAACATATAGGATTAAATCCAGGTCACAGTTTCCAATTCATGGCCATTGACCATGTACCATTAAGGGCTAGGGGAGGCCCTTTCTCACTGATTTTAGAAAACAGGGAGCTAGAATGGCACTTACGCCTTGATGCATTTAGGGATCCAGGCTTGAATAGCAACTGTAATATAGCCCCTGTTTTAAGGTTAAAGAGTTACCTTAGGTAATTGTACATTTTTTCTCCTTTTTTCTCCTGTTTCTAACGTCCGGTGTTAAACAGGGTTAGAAATAGAACTAGACCTTTAAAACTTTTTGGTCACGCACAGGAGCACATAGAACTTTTAGAAGTTAAATATTTAACATTAAAGTTAATAGGTTATAGTAATAAAGTTTTTACTTTATACTTTTTTTAGTAGTGACCTGTTAAAAATACGTTTAACATACCCCCCTTTTTTCTGGTTGCTACGATTATGGTGCAATTAATAGTAATCAAACCTTTTTGTAAAGGTATTTTCATTTATATCCATTTATACATATTGTATACATTCTTGGTAGTATAGCTGGTCCTGTCAATAATATGCTGTGGTTAGTTATATATATACCTTTTATGTTAACCTCTGATTATTAGCATTTTCTAAGGTTCATTTTACATATGTTTATACAAGGTTATATATTAACTACTATTCTAACTGATATGGAGATTTGCAGTTTTGTACTGTATGTAATTATGTGTTTCTCTTTTAAAAATGTTTGCTGTTCTGAGGAAATTGGATGATGTCACTTCCTCCTTTGTGATTTTATTAATGGAGTGTGAGGTTCAAATGTATTTTTACCTTTGAAGAAGCCACGGATTGCCATGGCGAAAACGTCTTGGTTTTAAAATAAAGCGCGTTTGGTGCTTTAACTGGTGTTTGGTTTTGCCTGCTGACAAGGTACTCATTCAAATTCCAGATAAAGTCTCACTTACTGAACTCCTGACTCTACAAATGTGCATCACCAGATTAGTATATCAGTCCTCTTCACTCTCATCCCTGCTGATTTCCCTCCATATCCTCCTACTCCTACTTGTACTGTTACTCTCTTTCCTCCTTTTGTTGTACTCCTACAACCACATCTACCTTTGTCTTCTATTTATTGACTCTAGCTCTCTCGCCACTATAACTTTTGTATGACATATGGCTTTCTGCTGAAAATAGCAATATGTATGTCTATATCATTTAACAAATTTAATATACAATTCTCCCTCTTTATAAAATGTTGTAAAAACTATTGTACATTATTGCCTTTCAAATGTTAGTGTAACTTTGTCTATTATTGTTGTTTGTACATTGGATCCTTTCTCCCCAGGCCTCCACAGGAAATGGGTCCTTCCCCCAGTCAAACTTTCCCAGTAAACAAACGCAATATATAACTAAATAATAACTGACCTTTTGGAAAGTGGGTATAGCTGTGTGTGTATACTGGGAGTTAAAGGGGTTTAGGGAATTAAAAATAAAAAAGTACATATTCTTTTTAGTTTCTTGAGTGTTTGTATTGAATCATAAAATATGAGAAAATGTGCCATGGGTCCATATTGTGACAAGAAACCACAACCGCATATTTATTTTATTTATTTATTTATTTTCAGTTTGATTACCGAGGAAGTCCACTGCACCAAGAATTGCCAATTTTCAGTGGAGGCCCGGGGAGAAAAGCTCCATAAGCAATACAATACAATAAAGGTCACATAATGTTAAAGGTAAAATACAAGAGTAAAATTCATACAGTCAGGAAATGCAAATGCATAAATGTACATCATAAGACAGTGCAATACAGATTTTTTTTTTTAGTGGCAATACAGATATTTACAATATTTACATGCTTACAGTCAAGTGAATGTCAGCTAAGTCTAGTAAAGCTTGAGGGTAGACTGGAGCATGAGTATGGAGAGCTCAGTGGGGAAAATCCATAGAATTTATATTGGGTGAAAGCAGGAACATTTCCATTTGGATGACAGGTATAAGAAAAGTTGAGTCTTGAAGGATTCATAGTTAGGTATAGTCCTAAGTGATGGAGGAAGGGAGCTCCATTTTTTACCTAGAGAGAAGGAGAGTAGAAGCTGGCCAGCGGGACATTTGGGTTTTTGGATGGAGATTAGGTTTTGATGTTCAGATCTCAGAGATCTGTTTGGGATGTATGGGGGAAGGATGTTTGTTAAGGTTGGGCATGTATCTGGGTAGAATATTAATTTGTGAGCGGTGGTTAGTTGGAGATAGTCTAGGTGGTTAGGGAGTTCTAGCCAATTCAGAGATTGTAGGGTAAGACAGTGGTGAGTTGAGGTTTTGGATTTAGTGGCAAATTTAGAGATCTTATTATAGCAATTTTCAAGTTTTGAGGTGTTGGAAGCAGATAGATTGGTTAGAAGTGGGGCTCCATATAGTAGAGAGGGTAGAAGGTAGGTAATTGCCAAGGTGTGCCTAGAGGAGTTGGAAATAAATTGGTTATTCCTGTAGAGCATGCCTAACTTTTGGTGGGTTTTCTTTATGTTTTGTTGTATGTGGAGATCAAATTTAAGGTGTTCATCTATGGTAATGCCGAGGAGTTTTGCAGAAGGGACCACTTCTATAGCAGTGTTGGTTTGGCTTAGGACTTTGAAAGTATTTTTGTCAAAGGAGGAAACCCTGGTAGGGGTGAAAATTAGTATTTTAGATTTATTAGAGTTAAGGGAGAGATGGTTTTGGTGCATCAAGTTCTCTGTAGTGGAAAAGGCTATTTGTGTTTTAGTCAGTAGTTCAGGAATGTTAGAGGTGGCACAAACTAAGGTAGAGTCATCAGCGTATTGGATGACTGTAGTGTCAGGGATGACAGTGTGAAGGTTATTTATAAAGATGTTGAAAAGCATGGGTCCGAGGATGGACCCCTGAGGAACGCCGGTAGGTGTAGGCAAGAAGGAAGAGGTAGAGTTCTTCCATCTGACAGCTTGAGATCTGTCTGATAGGTAACTGGAGAACCAGGATAGAGTATTAGGGGAGAGATTAAGGTTGGCGAGATGAAAGAGAAGGGGTGTATGGGAGATGGTATCAAAGGCTTTAGATAGATCTAGCAGTACTGTGAATACTAGAAGTCCAGAGTCTCGGGCTCGATTGACTGTTTCTAGGAAGGATAATAAGGCAGTTATGGTGCTGTGGCCAGGGCGGAAGCCATGTTGGGTGGGTGTAAGTAGGTGATTCTGAGTTAAGAAAGGCAAAAGTTGGTGGTGGGCACATTTTTCTAGAATTTTAGATATTGGAGAGAGTAGGGCAATGGGGAGGAGTTAGAAATAGTGGTGTTTTTACCTCCTTTGTGAAGAGGTAGAATGTAGGCTGAATGCCAAAGTTTGGTTACACACGACTCTTTTAAGGATCTGTTAATCAGGATACTAATTGGGAGAACAATACCTTTGGCTGCACATTTGAGGAAGGAGGAGGGTATGTTGTCAGGGGCATTAGAGCATGGCTTAAGTTTGGATAAGAGGCTTTTTATAAAGATGGTTGAAACTGGTTTGAACTGGAAATTAAAGGGACAGTTATTAAGGTTGTTGGGTGTTGAGGAAAGGGAGTTGGGTGCATAGCCGGCCTTAGGCATAGGCCAACTACGCGGCTGTTTAGGGCGCCGCTCCAGCAGGGGTGCTTTTCCAGTATTTATTTGGTGTAGGTAGACCAGGATGGGGGCACCGGATAGTGTGGTGGGGGGGCGCCATGGAGCCCTTTTGCCTAGGGCACCAGTTGATCTATGGCCGCTCCTGGTTGGGTGGATTATTGTTTGGGAATGTTTTGGTTAGCTTAGCTATGGATTCTGTAAAGAAAGTGTTGAAGTGGGAGCTCACCTCCATGTCAGTTAAACTAGGGTCAGGCCAGGGATTATTCCTGGACCCTGGATGGAGAAGGGAGTTAACTGATTTCCAGAATTGTTTTGGGTTCTTATTATTTTTGGACTGAAGTTTATTATAGTAGTTTTTTTTTGTCCAAGGTGATTAGTTTTTTTACTTGGTTGTGGAGTTGGGTGTATTGGAGCAAGGCAGAAGGCAGTTTATTTTTCTGATAAAGCTTCCATGATTTGTCTCTGTAACGCATGATTTGTTTAGTTTCTTTGGTCAGCCAAGGAGCAGAATTTGTTTTGATTCATTTGTTTCTTAGAGGGGCTAGGGAGCTAAGAGTATTTAGGAAGATAGAGTTAAAATGTTCTACAGCATTGTCAAGGGGGAGCGTGTTTAGGATTTGCCAGTTAATTTGTTTAAAAGTGTTTGCGAAAATTGTGGGGTTGAAGTTGCTAAGATTACAAGTTTGAATGTAATGGTGTTAGCTAAGCGATGAATAAAGGCAGGGAGATGGTCACTAAAGGTGTCAGGGATAGTGCCACAAATAATTATTTTGTTTGGATGGGAAACTAGAATCCAGTCTATGATGGACCCTGGGGGGTGGTTTTTGTTAGGACGAGTTGTTGAATGGATTACTTGGGTGAAGTTGTATAGGTTAATGGATAGGGAGGGGGAAGGCATATTGATTTTATTCCAATCAATATTAACGTCGCCTAGAATGTAGGTTTCATATTTTATTTCAGTTGAGGCCCAGTGAAGAATATTTTCAAGGGTAGAGATATTGTCGCCTGGGGAGATATATAAGGAAATAATGCAGATATTCTTATGTTTATTCAATCCGAGGAGACCTGCTGTTAGTTCAGAATTTTTGAATTGTGGGGTTGGGATTTGAAGAGGGATTAGGGAGAGAAGGTTAGAGTAGATTAGAGCAGAGCCTCCACCTTTTTTATTTAATCGGTCACTTCTGAGGATGTGGAAACCTGGAGGTAAGATTTCAGAGTCAGTAATATGGGGTTTTAGCCAGGTTTCAGAGATGGCTAAAATGTCAGGTTGGTTGTGATTAATCCAAGCTTGTACTTGGTGGATTTTGTTGTTAAGGCTCTGGGCACTGATAGTGAAGAACTTAAGAGTGTTAAGAGAGAAAGCAGGAGAAGAAGGGGAAGGGGGAAAGGGTTATTTGTTGTAGGAGAAGAAGGGGGTGGAGGGAAGGAGTTGTTTGTAATGAGGCAGGGGCCGGGGTTAGGATGGATATCTCCAGATAAGGCTAGGGCATTACTGGCAATAGCTTTTAGCCTTTTAGGTTTGTATAGTAGGAGGTTGTTTGGGGTTAGCAGTAGTTTAAGTGTGAAAGTTTTTGTTGAGGTGGAGAAGAGTTTGGGATGGAAAAGGTGCAGTAGGTTGGGTGGAATAAGGGAGGAGGATATGGAGTGGAAGTGATTGAGTAGAAGAGGCTGCAGGTGAGTGTAAGGGATAGTTTGAGTAGAAGGTAGGTATGGGGGAGCTTTGGAAGAGTAAGAAGTAGCATGATATAGAGGAATTAGTAAGACAAGAAGGGAGCAGGGGAGTCAGATAGTATAGAGGATTTGGGAGGGCATGTTTAGAATGGGTGGAGTAAAGAAGGGAGAAATGTGATGGAAGTGAACAGGCTAGTTGAGAAGAGGTAAAGAGGTAGAAGGGGTGATATAAATTAGCAGACAGGAGAGGGGGAGATTTAGTGTAGAGAGGGTGTAGGAAAGTGGAGTGGGAGGAGTAAGAGTAGGAGGGGAAATAAGAGGAGGACTGAGATTAGATAATTGATATAGGAGGGAGGACTATGTGAAAAATAAATGTAGAGGTGCTGGGGCGGGCGGAATTTGGGGGCAGGGTAGGGGAGCGGAGTGAGCCAGCAGGGCGAACGGAGCGGGTAGAGCCAAAGGAGGAGAATGTGAGGAAGACAATCAGGAGAGTGTGATAGTCAAAAGGTGAGTTTGCACTGATTTGTGAGAGGTAGAAAGACTTACAGAGAAATGGAGTAGTGGGAAGATATATAGATGAAAGACAGTAGGAGAAGGTAAGAGGTTTTATAAGGGATAGAGAAGGGGTGTTTGTAGAGTGAGATATGGATAGGTAGTCCTGGGACAGTAGTGAGGGAGTGAGCAGAGGAAAATATGTCAGGGGACTGTTTAGGGGAGATAAGGTAAGGAGTGGGTAACGTAGTGAAGATAGCAAGAAGGTAGAGAAGCACCACCTAGTGGTCAGTCAGTCTAATGCAGTAGAGACCCCAGAGAGAGATATCAGGTAAGGGGAAGGAGGGAGCTATCGTGGTCCAGGATAGGGGATATAATTATAAAAGGGAGAATAGGATTATTAAGCGGCAAAAGAGAGGGGAGCTGTGGCTGCTGGCTAGCCTGGCAGGGAAGCACACTGTGACCTAGTAGAAATCAAATTAATTACTACAAAATGTTAAGCAGTACACATACTTTCACTTAAAGTCCTTGCTGGGAGTGGCACTCAGGGAGCAGTATGGGATTTCAGTTTTGATTTAATTGTCCTTTTTAGTGGGTTCTTGGCAAGTACGTCTGGGAGGGTACTTTCAGGAGGTTAGAGCAGGATAGTCAGGAGCCCAAGTTTCAATTAAAGTCCTTGCTGGGAGTGGCATTCAGGGAGCAGTATGGGCTTTCAGTTTTGGTTTAATTGTCCTTTTCAGCGGGTTCTTGGCAAGTACGACCAGGAGGGTACTTTCAGGAGGTTAGAGCGGGATAGGCAGGAGCCCAAGTTTCACTTAAAGTCCTTGCTGGAAGTGGCACTCAGGGAGCAGTATGGGTTTTCAGTTTTGATTTAATTGTCCTTTTTAGCGGGTTCTTGGCAAGTACTTCCGGGAGGGTACTTTCAGAAGGTTAGAGCAGGATAGGCAGGAGCCCAAGAATGTACAGCAGCCAGGGGCAGGACTAGAGAAGATCATTTTGCCAGAGATTAGTCTGTGCATGTAAGCTGCAAGTTCAAATACACACATACGCACAGACACACACATATATAATATATAAACTGACATGTAGAATATGTGAACATAAATATTTTATCAGAATAACCACATTATTAATCATATCATGGAATGTGAACAACATTGTAGGTATGGACAGGAATTACAAGAAGAAGTGTAAGATACAAACAGCAATATTATAGGATACAATTAGAAATGAATATGTGAATTTAGAAAAGAAAAAAAAAAAAGGGATTTTAGAATTTTGATAACAACTCCAGATAACAAAACAATTAGTACAATGACTTTGGCAACAGAAATTAGAAAGAGGTGCCACCAAATCCAGGGAGCCTATTATGGCTAGAAAAATGACCACAGATCCTATAGACGTATTAGAGTTATATCAGAAATTCTACAAAAATCTGTACAGAACAGAGAAATGGCAAAACAAGAAAAGACATAACTAGAAACATTTATGGAAGACTTAAATATGCCAATGTTAGAGGAAGATGAGGCTCAAGAATTAATAGCAAAGATGGGATGGAACAAGATAAAATGGTGATATATAATCAAACAACAAGGCACTCTCAAAGAACAGATGTTATTCCTGTGGAAGGTAGGAGGGAAGAAAGTGGCAAAGATTTGGAAGGGTTTGTTTAACAATATTTTAAAACAAGGGACAGTGATAGCATCTTGAAGAAAACTGTTGTGTCGGTTCTTCCCAAAAAGAGCAAAGACCATTTAAATCCTGGCTATAGCACCTTAAGACATGATCGTCTTAATAAAAAGGGCGGGGGAGTAGCCCTTTTATACAAATCCCACCTTCAGGTAACCTTAGTGGACTCCTTGCCCCCCTCCCTACCTAATGCTGAAATACTGTACTCCAAGCTCCAAGTTAATAAAACCAAGGCTATATATATCATTTGTTCCTACATCCCTCCAGGAAACAACATCAACACACTAGAAAATATCCTAAGCTGGTTCTCCACTAACTTTCCACAAGAAACTATAATCTTAGGGGACTTCAACATTGATTGGAACTCCTGCATATCTCCCAAACCCTCCATTCACCTTAATCTCTTTAACTTTCACCAAACCATTAACTCCCCCACTAGAATACACAAAGCAACCCACAAACAAACCATTCTAGATTGGATACTAATTAACAACAACCCCTCTCCTATAAAACTGGAATACTCCCTGACAATATCAGTGACCATCTCCTGACCTTTATCTCTAAACAAAAATACAACAACCTCAAGCAAACTACCTACCATACCATACACAATAAAACAGATTTTAACCTAGCATCCTTTCAAAATGAACTCAAAGAATACAACTGGTCAAATCTAAAATACCTCCCAATAGACGAAGCAGTAACCCATTTCAACAATACCTTCCTACAAATTCTACACCATCATGCCCCACCCCGCCTAATTAGACTGAGCTCTAAGGCAGCCCCATGGCTCTCAAAAACTACAAAACAAAATATGCGAGCCAGAAATAAATTATAGACTAAATGGAGAGCCACAAAAAACCCTACAGACCATCAGAACTTCAAACACCTGAGAAACTCAACAAAGAAACTTATCTATCTTGATAAAAAAAACTACCACTTTAAATATCAACAACACCAAAACCAAAACCCCAAACAATTTTGGTCAGGAATAAACAAACTTCTACATCCAGGGAATACCAAAACCCCTACCCCAGCTAGCCTATCTCAAAGCCAACCCGACATAATAGCCAACACTTTCAATGACTTCTTCTCTCAAACAGTCGCCTCTCTGGCAAACACCATGACTCCTCCCCTATCCCTCCAAACAACCCATACCCAAAACAGCACCCCCATACTAAAGTTCAATACTGTCTCCACAACCTATATACGTAAATTATTATCTAAACTCAAACCTTGCACCCCTTCTGCTGACAAGCTACCAGCCGAATATCTTCAACTAGCTGCTACCGAACTAGCCTACCCAGTCTCCATCTTAATAAACAGAACTATAACTGAATCCAAAATCCCTTCCTGTTGGAAAATCTCCCATATCATTCCCCTCCATAAAGGAGGTAACTCTAACAAACTCTCAAATTTTCGACCTATTGCCCTTCTATCTCCACTATCCAAAATAATGGAACGCTGCATACACCAACAGCTCTTACATCATCTCTTGAATAGCAACTTGCTTGTAGACTCACAACATGGTTTTAGACCCTACCACAGTACATCTACTGCCCTTCTCTCCTTCACTGACACAATAAACAAAAATCGTAACAACAACCTGTTCTCCTCTGCACTATTCTTAGACCTCTCGAAAGCTTTCGATATGGTCAACCATCAACTTCTCCTCCACACTTTAGAATCCCTGTCACTTGACTCACTGGCTCTACAGTGGTTTGATTCTTACCTGACAAATCGAAAACAAGCAGTCCTTTGGGACAGCCATCTTTCCTCTCAACTCCCAGTTAACATAGGCATCCCACAAGGGTCCATCTTAGGTCCCCTACTTTTCTCTATATTCATAAATAACCTACCCACTTCCCTCCCTACATCCACTTGTATACAGTATGCTGATGATTCTACTCTCATCTGCTCTGCTTCATCCCCAGTAGAACTTCACTCCTCTACTCAATTGGTTTTCACAGCAGCAGAAAAATGGTTTCAACATATCTGTCTCCTCCTAAATCCCAAAAAAAACAAACTTCTACTCTTCACCCCAACCCTTAAATCCACTCCAATCACTTTTTCCATCATGTCCTGCAATGGCACTATCATCAAGCCTGACCATTCCACAAAACTGCTAGGTGTCACCATAGACAATCAGCTAAACTTTGACTTACACGTTGATTTAACTATCAAGACAGTAAATAAAAAGATAGGAGCCCTTTACAGACTTAAGCCCTTTCTGACTGCAACATCCCGGTATCTCTTGCCCAAACTCACCTCATCTCCACACTTCTGTATGCCTCTCCTCCTTTATCAACCTTTCTAAAGCTAACCTTCAGAAACTTAACTTAGCCTACCACAGCATTGCCAGATTTGCAACTGGCTCTCCTTTCCGTACTCATCACTGTCTTAACTTAAAGAAACTCAACTGGCTTGAACTTCCAAACCTAATACTCCTGCAGCAATTTGTCATCACTTTTAAAATTCTAAATTACCCCACCAACACACCCATACTGAAAAACCTTATCACACCTTATAAAAATCTTACTTCACTTCGATCAGCCAACAAGCTCCTAGTAACTACTATCAAATCTCATAATAAAGCAGGTGACTCCTTATTTGCAAACGCTATTGGATCATATTGGAATAAACTTCCCACTGAACTTACTTCCCTAGCCTCATGTCACCTTTTCAAAAAACAGATTAGAATTCATTTGCAAGATCACTGGCTATGCCCATGCTTGAATCCTGACTGATAACTGTTACACTACCTGCTCTCATAGTAAACTCTGGATTTTAAATTGTATCTTGCTTTTTGTAATGTTTATATCTTTTCTGCTCTAGTGATCTTTTTAAAAATATAAACTTTCTAGTATAATAGTGGAGCTTTCCTCCTCAGCCCTCTGCAAAAAATATACATGTATCTAGCCACTCAAGCCTGGTAATACTGTATAATCAATTTTACTTTGTTTTCTTTTGTCATCTTGGATTGATTATTGTTTTATTTACATTTTATTAGTAGTATCTTTTTAATGTGTAAAGTTATAGCATGATAGTGGAGCTTTTCTCCTCGGGCCTCTGCTGAAAATGGACATGTATCCAGCCAGACTAGCCCGGTTAACAAATGTAAAATAAATAAATAAATAAATAAAAATCTAACTTCAGATGGACCAATTTCAATTTTGAATCATGATTATAAAGTGTTATGTATACCTTAGCTAACATAATGACTAAGGTGTTGCCAACACCGATAGATATTGATCACTGTTGCTTTATGGAGTGAATGTAAACTGACAACATTAACAGAATGATGATGATCCAGAGAGAAGCAGAATGCAAGAAAATACAGCTGTTGTTGGTGGGTCTTGATGCAGAGAAGGCATTCTATAGAGTTATCTGGGATTTTATAAGTAGAGCAATGGTGTGATTTGCATTTTCTGACAGACTAATGTGATTAACTAGAAAAAATATAAGGGACAGTGGCAAGAATAAACGTGGGGGAGTTCTTCTCTGATAATTTGTGCTTGAACAGATGATGAAGCAGTATCCGATTTCCCCTTTGTTATTTGATTTATACCTAGCGCCATTGGCAAAGAAAATAAGGGACTCATGAATTCAAGGGTATAATTGGTATGGTAATCAAGAAAAATTAGCTTTATTTGCAGATTATATTATTTTGAACTTGATAAGTCCAGAAAGGATATTTCTGTGTTGTGAAACATTCTGATACAGTTTCAAGTGTTTTTTTTTCAAGCTAGAAAATTAATGAAAATAAAACTAAATTATAACAGTAAACTCTTCCCATACATGATAAAATGAATTATTTAGGTGTATGGATTAAAAAGGATTTTTTCTTATGGCAACTAAATATATGAAGAGACCAAACAAAACATAACCTAAAAATTGAGAAGATGAAAGCTCTTGACTATAGACAGGAATAGTAAGTTAACATGTTTCTAGTTCATTTAATATTATATACAGGTCAAGCATATTTTGCCAACCAGACAAAAATTGTGGACCTTAATTAAAGAATTGAAGGAATTTATTGGGGAAGGAAAAGGGCAAGAATTAGTTTCTTCTCCCCACCTAATAAGGTGGTTAGGTGTTACTACATTTGAAGGGATAATTTAGAGCTACACATTTAAGGCTTACATACATAACACCAGCAGAAGACTACAAATCAAAATGAAAAGAAATGATGTTGAAACAAGTGGGGAGTTTTTGAAATAAGGAGAGAATAAAATTTTGTTAATATGACCTTAAGCAGAACAATAATAATCATACAAATTGTTATATTTACAAAGTAGCAGAAAGTATTTTGAGAACTAAGCCAACAAAACTGAGAAAGGAGATTTAACCAATATATGCAACAAGCAAGAAAGAGCTGAAATTTATTGGAGCAAATTAGCAAAGGAACCAAGGTGTTGGGACTTAATGACTAGTGAGGGGAGGTCATAGAGTGATATGCGGGCAAGAGGAAGCTTGAACTACTAGTTGGAGACTGCTTTCCCTACCAGACATTGATGACAGAGCATAGGTAAACAGAAAGGGATAAGGGAATGTTAATTAAAACAGCAGCTCTGGATGATTTTATAGTTGACTCTAAAACAGAAGCTGTAGTTAAAAAAAAGGTAATTAGTAGGGCATATAAAATAATGCACGCCAACTATAAGACTCAATCAGAAGAAGTTAGAAAAGACTTGGAAATGAGAATGGAAAAGCAATATACAAATGAACAACTGGAGGATATTTTTATGGCTCCAAAGTGTGCAACATCTAGAAGATTTGAAGTTTTGCAAGGAAGTGTTTGCATAGGCACTTTTATGCCCCAAGTAGACTTCAGAAAATTTTCCACAAGTAGACAAGAATTGCTGGAGGTATAGTGAGAAAGCAAAGTTCTTGGGAACATGTCTTTTGGGAATGCTCCGAGTTGTTTCATTAAAAAAAAAACTACATGATACTTCATCAGAATTATTGGTAGAGCAAATTATTTACCCACGGTTGGCTTTGTTTGGTCCCTCGGGCTTCGCCCTCGGGACTAAACCACGCCAACCGTGGGTAAATCCAGCATTACCCACACCCAGGCGTGGGTTATTGCTATAATATCAGCTGGAAGTGAGTTCCAGGATCTACTTACAGAGTTTGCAAAGAGAGAATCACCGGCTGTGTTATTAATTTTGCTAGTCTGAATTAGTAGTTTGTCAGAGGATCGAAGCGGTCTAGGATTGTTATAGGGGGTGATAATATTTTTAAGTGCAGGAGTATTGTCCGGATTATAGAGGATTTTATAGGCCATAATCAGTTGGTTATACTGGATTAGGCTGGGTAGTTCAAGCCACCCAAGCTGATTTAGATTGATGCAATAATGTGTCCTAAAAGACAGCCCAGTGGCAAACCTGGCAATGTGGTTGTAACAAATTGAGAGTTTGTTAAGGACAGTCTTGTTTAAATTCGAGAGTAGAGGGGATGCACACAGAAGGGATGAAAGAAGGTGAGAGCAAGCTACGGCAATTTTAGCTGGAGGGGTTAGGAAGGCTTTTATTCTGTAAAGTGACCCTAGTTTTTTATTGATGATTTTGATAGTTTGGTTAACATGTAGGTCAAATTTTAGATTATTGTCTATGATGACACCTAATAGTTTTGTAGATGGGTCAGGGGAGATTATTGTGCCATCATTTGATTTTATGGTAAAGGTGAAAGCAGTAGACCTACGTGTTGGTGAAAATAACAGCATTTTAGTTTTTTTGGGATTTAGGATCAGATGATGTTCAGAAAGCCAGTTTTCTATTGTATTAAAGGTGGTCTGGCTAGCTGACCATAACTCTACTGGAGATGTGGCTGAGCAAATCAGAGTAGAGTCATCAGCATATTGGATACAGCTGACTTTTGGGATGACAGTATAAAGGTCGTTAATGAAGATGGAGAACAGCAAGGGCCCTAGTATAGAGCCTTGTGGTACTCCAAGGGTGTTAGGTAGAAAGTTAGAGAGTTTGTTCTGCCAGAGGACAGCCTGCTGTCGACCATTCAGGTAGGATTGAAACCATTGGAGGGCTCCAGTAACTAGACAAAATGTTTGCAGGGTGTGGATTAAAAGTTGGTGATCAACCATATCGAATGCCTTGGAAAGATCCAAAAAGAGGGCTGAGGATATATAATTATTGTTGCGATTATGGTTTATGGTGTTAGTAAAGGCTAGGAGGGCTGAAGTAGTTCTGTGATGAGGACGGAAGCCATGCTGAGTGTCTGCCATAAGGCGATTTTGGATTAGGTGGTGCATGAGTTGTCTATGAATACATTTTTCCATAATCTTTGCAAGTGGAGAGAGTATAGTTATTGGCCTATAATTGGAGAATTCAGTAGAGCTGCCTCCTTTGTGAAGTGGGATTACATAGGATATTTTCCAGATGGTGGGAATTTTAGCTTCTACTATGGTTCGATTGATTAGTTCTGAGATGAGGTAAGCAATAGCATCAGCTGATTTTTGTAGGTACTCGGCAGAGACTTGATCAGCAGAAAGTGTAATGGGTTTTAATTTTTTTGATCAAGGTACGGATAAGTGAAGTGGTGACTGGTTGGAAGCTGAACGCGAGTAGGTTTCTAGGGGTGCTACTTTCAGGACCAGGGGAGCTAGGAGGTAGTTGGCTAGCTAGGGCTTGAATTGTCTCAGTAAAGAATTGGTTAAAACTATCAGAAACATCTTCAGGGGTTTTATCAATAGTAGCAGCAGGATTGGGGTTGAAGTTTGTCCAGGATGTAGTAGATTATTTAAATCTGCCCAAAACTTCTGAGGGTTATTTTGATTTACTGTCTGTAAATTACAGTAGTATTGTTTTTTGTCTTGTAAAATTGATTTTTTGGTTTAGTTCCTGGATCGCCTGTATTTAATGTGATCTTGAGGGTCTTTGGAAGAACGCCATAAAGCCCATGCTTTGTTTCTAAGGGTAATTTTGAGTTTAGACTCTATAGAAAGCCATGGTGCAGTTTTTGCCTTGGTTCTCTTTGAACGAATAGGTGCATGCAAATCAAGGATCTCAAGGAATTTGTTGTTATAGTATGCTACTGCTTCCTCTAAGGGGAGGTGTTTTAGAATAGACCAATTACATGAGTTTAGTTCTTGTTGGAATTTGGCAGGGTCAAAGTTTTTATTGTTTCTAACCTTTCTGAGTAAGGGTTGTTGGGAATTAATGGTTTTGTGCTTAATTACATAAGTGAGAAGGTGATCGCTTACGCCATTAAGGAGGGTACCAGAGGTGTACAGTTGGGGGTGACTGTTTATGAGTACCCAGTCAAGTATACTTTCTTTTTGGTTGGGTTTACCTATCCTGGTAGGGTGGATATGATTTCTGTAAATGCATGCAGGTTAATATGGATGGTTGGGGATTCTGATGAACAGGTGCCCCAGTCTATGTTAAAGTCTCCAAGTAGTAGGGTTTCTTGGGGGTAGTGACATGATAGCCAGTGCAGGATATCTTCAAATGTAGATATATTGTTACCTGGGGGAATGTACATACAGATGATATTAATGCATTTATTTTTATTAAGTTGCAATTTAGTGGCAAGAATCTCTGAGTTATTAATCTGAGGAGGTTGTATTACATCTATGGTGACATTCAACTCAGATTTATAGAGTACAGCTACCCCACCCCCCGTCCTCGAAGCATGATCCAGCCTGTGTATGTTGTACCCAAGTGGTAACACTTCATTGTCTTTAGTGTTAGGTTAGAATTCTCTGACTTATATCCCCAGGAAAACAGGAAAATCTGAAATGATGTTTACATTAGGATAATATGATAGTCACATTACGGAATTGTTATAAATCTGAATCTGTTATAGACAGTTCATTAGAGATCATATCAAAGGAGGTACAGGGCTCAAATATTCAACTTTAGTGACTTGTTAAACAACTCACCACCTCACCAGCAGGATGGTCCATGGGATCACGTTGCCATAAAATAAAGATCATTTCTGACATAGGATACATAGTGCTGATGTGAAGGCATTTGTTGAGATGGTGCTTCCCAGTCTATACGAAATGGCCAATATTTTGTCAAAGATCTTGTGGATGCTAGAGATGCATGTCCCTAGTGACTGGCCTGAGTAAGATGTTCTGCTTCTTCACATCTGGCACAGATGTGGCTTTTAGCATTAAATCTACATACATCTCTAATTTACCTGTTTATGGCACAGGCTGGTGTTCTATCATTTTGATATTTCACTTTGATTTGGCTATGCACAAATTCATATACAATTGTCTTTGAGATGTTAACCACTGATGGCTACTCTTTGAGACTTGGCACCATTCATTGGTAAATTGCTGTATACCGCAGGTATGACACATATTTCTGTACCGCTTTGTATTATATGTGTACCAAAAACATGTACCCATCAATGGTTTATTCCAAAGGAAACATTCTTATAATTGTCTTGGATGGTACTATAGATATACAGATGCTGGCATGCATGCTGCTTAAGTACTTCATAACCATTCACATACTACATGCATGCATGCATGCCTAGTCATTGTACATATCCCACCTGGTGTGTTATATCTGATCCCTAGTTCATTTTGTCCCCTCCTAACCACTGTCCAGCCTTTGTATATTTGTCTTCCTTGTTTGTCCTCCCCTTTGTATCAGGTCCACCACTGTTTGTCTTGTTCAATGTACTTGCCTGCTTTGTACTACCTTACCTGTTTGAGTGTACCTCTGCATGCACCTTATTTTTTTAGCTCCATCAGCTTCCTTTCAGAACCACCCCTTTCCAACATTCCTACTTTGTGCTCATCTGCTTGCTCCCTCTCCCATTTCTACTTTCCATTTACCATCACTACAGGTGGGGTCATGCATAATGTGCTTTGTTCCCTATAGATATACCCAGCATCACTACAGTTCTAATACTGCTCATGCAATGTGGCCCTCAATATCGAACACTTCAAAGAGCTAACAAAAAAGAGTGTTCACTTTACAGAAACCTGGGGATTCAATAAACCCTGTGTAGGTCTACTATGAAGCCTTTGTGGAGTTTATGTGTTTGCACAGTGAGCAGCAGCACAAATTACAGATTCATGCTGCACACCACATTTAAATGTAAACAAATGTGGTTTCATGGCTAACAACAGTCTTGCTGGCCAGGAAACCACAATAAGCAATACGAACAGCAGCAGACATGTAAACCTGTTTACCTATGGGCAAACTAGGTCAGAGTGTTTGCATGAAATGCCACAATGATCACCAGGGTTATTAATACAGTAATGCATATATTTCTAACAAATTACATGACAGTGTATACAGTGCAGTGCATTGTGGAAATGTGTTTCAGACATACTGAACAAAAGGTTCTATAAATGATCAGTAAGGGTGCATAGGCTGCATTACAAATAAACAGTCGGGAAAGTGTGTGCATTGAATAGGGGCACACAGATGATCTGTAAGAATGATCACAAGGGAAGAGGACAGCTGAGACACGATAATTTACAGCAGATGAGGGCATGGCAATGAAGACAGCTGTAACATGAACACTAATCACATATCAACACGATACAGTATGGACTGCACAGTGACTGTATATGCAGAATGTACTGTCACCCAGGATGATGCCACAAGAATGATCAACATCAACAATTGCCTAAGTTTCTGGCATCAAACTGGGGGGGGGGTCCATTATCTCTCAGCCTGGAATGAGATGGTTGACAGGCCACACTACGTTGCCAGAGATGGTCTGCACCTGTGTCCTCTAGGCTGTGGGATACTGGCAAAGGCACTTGCAACCCCTACAGTGCCTTTTTTAAGCAATGTCAAAGCAACAAAAATTCCGATGTAAATAAATCCAATGGAGGCAAATTCAAGGTTCTGCTGTTTAATACTAGGAGTCTAAACATGAAACTGTACTGGAGGAAATTGGCAACCTGCTAGCTGACAGATTTGGCGAAAACTTCACCCCCCCCCCCCGGACCCAAAGGCCATACCCCAAAGCATACCTGACAACAGTCCTCTGCCAAGTATCTCTAGAGATCAGGTCATATCTGTGTTCTCCAAGGCTAAAAACATGGCCTCAACAGTACCAGATAACATTCCAGGTTGCTTACTAAGCAATCTAAAACAGGACCTAGTGGGCCCACTTAGCATCCTCTTTTACCATAGCTTGAGAACTGCCTTTGTTCCAGCAGAGTGGAAAATAGCAACAGTAATCCCCTTGTCCAAAGGGAAGCCATAAACCGACCCTGTGAACTACAGACTCATAAGTCTAACCAGTCTCATCTGCAAGGCCATGAAAAGAATCATCATGGACATTATCAACAAGGACATAAGTATCCTTCAAACTCTAGAACCAACCAATTTGACTTTGGTAAGAGTATATCATGCTTATTAAACCTAGTAGACTTCTTGCAGAAAGTCACCAAAGACCTGGATGATGGTAGCACAGAGCATACTGCCTATCTGGACCTGGCCAAGGCTTCTGACACTATCCCCCACGCAGGTATCATTGAGGAAAGTCTCCCAGCTGGGGATAAATCCGTATGCCTCATGTCACTAGATGGATTGTCAATTGGCTCACCAACAGAACACATACTGTCAAAGTTGGTGATTCAACCTGTACCAGTAGAGCCGTCACTAGTGGTGTATCCTTGTGCTATGCCTTTACTGCTCAGAATCTATTTTTGGAAGTCCAGGTTACAGTAGACAACCTTTGGCTTACCAAGTTTGTTGATGCTTGCAAATTGGTACAGTTACTGAGTCCACCAACAATGTTAACAAAACTGCAGGAGGGGCTAACACATACAAATGACTGGTGGTGCCAAACACACAGTGTACAACTAAATGCAAAAAAGTGCCATTATTCTTGCCTTTGGCAAAGTGGAATTCCTCTCTAATTATAGTATTGACAACACCCCCCCCCCAAGCCCCAACCCAGTATTGTGAAACCTGAGAACACAGGTTAGATAGCAATCTGAACTTCAACCAACAAGTTTCCACAGTGGTAAAGAAAGCCTTCTACATTGTGCATCTCATAAGAAAGGGCATCACATCCAGGTCTGAGGATGATATAACACCACTGTCCTCTACCCTCTGCAGAACATTAATGGAGTACAATACTCCCTTTTGCATGTACCTCACCAGACACCTGCAGCAGCTGGAGAGACTACAGGGGTTTCTCAACAAGGAAATACAGGGCCTCCAAACCAAGCCATGATGGATGTGGATAGACTGAAAGCCTTGTCACTGTACTCTATCATATTGGCTTCTGAGAGGTGACTTGTACCTGGCCTACAGGGCAGGCTCTGACCCTGCACTGACAGAAATGCTGCACATCTTCAAATCTAATGGCACAAGAGTCACTCGCTCAAGGGGTCTTAACCTAGTCTGTGATATTAACAGAACATGCTTGAGGGACAGATAGATGTCCCAGGGACTGCAACTCATCTAGAATAAACTTCCAAATCATATGAAGCAGAGCTCTTCCATAACCCTACTCAGGCTCAACCTAGACAAATGGATGGGAGACACTAAATTCACCCAAGGGGTGACACCCATGCCCCTCATGGACGGGGTTAGTCAGTGCTGACCACAGACTCAGTCTGTGAATTACCTCCACTTAATAAGGACAATTGGTATTACTTGTGATGAACATGGCTAGGCTTGTAAAGGCTGTAGGACTGCTTGCCTAATAAGGTCATATGAAACTATCAACCTATGTCAACAGTTCTCAGGGGGCATATTACTACAGCTGTTATAGAAGGAGCATGTAATGTAATGACAGCAATGGTCATCAATGCATTAGCTCACATCACAGTTTGTAATACCCTCTTGTAGCCATACTGCACATCCACTCCTCAATATAGCATATGTCAATGACAGCAACATTGACATGTCAAGTAATCATAGATTCATAGGACACTATTAGGCTGATGGCCAACATCACACAAAATCCTAGCCATTATTACAAAATGAAATAAAATGCCTATATGTATATTATGGAGGATAGTAAGACTACTGACCATATGTGTATATTTGTTGGATTGCATTACATTCTGCCACTATTCATATGTGACGTGTACCACACCATCAAAGAATTAGCAATCACACATGCAGTCATCTGGGGATGTCATGCATAGGCTCATGGAAGGACTCTGCTTCATGATGTGTGCATGCATATTTGACATGAGGACATGCTTCACACCTCTGCAGGAAGAATGCCATGTGGCCAGAGGACAAAGGTAGATGTGTGGTGCTATGTGAATGGTACCCCATGTGGTAGTGAAATGAAGAGCTATTCCAAAGATTACTCAATGACCATAACGGACCAGCAAACTTTCTCAAGAACAAATTCCCTTCTGTAATTAACTGTTTAGAACACAAAACTATAAGAATAAAAACAGAAATTCCGAAAACCGAAACACGGCTTCAGGAAAAACTATATATAAATGAAAACAAAAACTTTTATAAAAAGACAACTTTAATGCATCAGACAGGGTAAGCGCTTTCAAAAATTAACATTTGCTTCATCAGACCATAGTACTGAACAAACTAATTTCACTTAAATACACTCAGGCCCTCCAACACAATTTAAAACAGCCAATAAGAATGTAGTTTTGATTAGAGACACTAAAACATTGTATTAGCACAAAACTCCCACATTGCATAAATCAACTACTTATAACACATGAAAATACAACATAAAAGTCAATAAAATGAATATATATATATATATATATATATATATATATATATATATATATATATATATGTGTGTGTGTGTGTCTGTCTGTCTGTGTGTGCGTATATGTGCTTATCACTTTTTAAGTTTCCTATTCTTAAGGGGCAGGCCCAACAGATACATGTTCATTTAACCCTCTTCTCCAATGTGCTCTCAATTCCATAATCAATTGAAGTTCTACCTCCTATCCTACATATTATATTTCCTATTTTTATTCCTTCTTACAGCACATCTAATACCTCAAATCTAAATTCATGTTCTAGACCCTGTTCTATGATATGTTTAGCCAGTGCACTATAAGTATGTCCCTTACATGCATAATAAAGTTGGTCCATAATACCCTCTCATAAGTGCCAATTAGTCTTGCCTACATAAAATGAACCACATGCTTTACAGTTGGCAAGATACACTAAATTTTTCGTATTGCAATGTGCTTGCACCTTCAACTTATAGGTATTACCAGTATCAGGATGAATAAAGACAGTAGATGTGTCTATAAACCTGCAGAACAGTTATTGCATTTCTTAGTTCCTGCATCTTGCTGTTTATCCCATGAGTGCCCCTTTCCCTTGGGGTAACATAGTCTCTATTTTAATGATGTAGTATTCCTATAGCCAAATCTATCACTATAAAAATAGTTTGTGTTGAAGAGTTCACAATTTACACTTCTTTAGTAATCCCTATTTTTCCAGAGATATGTACATTTTTTTGAAATATGAGGACATAATGTGATACTATCAAAAAGCTTAGGCTCTGCTCATTGGAATTTACAGTGCAAACTTCCAGAGCTCCATTGGAGGGAATGAGTTAACACAAGTGCCACAGAACAAGTCTGACTTGGAGAGTGTCAGACACTTTATAAGTGATGATATCAGCAGCATCTGTTGAGAGGAAGATGGTAGTAGCAGTTTCTCACATGCTGACGTAAAATGCTCTCTAATGTCAGGCAAATGCACAAACACACACACACACATGCATGCACGCACGAATACACACACACACACACACACACACAATAGTTGACTGCAGTGAGAACCGAACCCCTACCTAAGTACACTGACTAGAGACCTCTGTATATTTTACAAGTGCCACAGCAAAAGTCTGACTTGCAGAGTGTCAGACAACACTTTATAAGTGATGACATCAGCAGTGTCTGGTGAGAGGAAGATGGTCCTAGCAGTATCCCACATGCTGGTGTAAAATGCTCTCACTAATGTCAAGCAGGTTTGAAGTGCATGGATGGGATGGAGGTAACAAATAGCTGTAGTGAAAATGTGTGTTCTTTCCTTAAAAAATACTTTCCCTTTGTTTGTGTTTTTACATGTACTTTTATGGAATGAAGACTTATTGGGTAAGGATATAAGGAATCTCCAAACTCTGGATCACACGCAATTTGATTTTTGTGAAGGGTAGATCATGCCCGCTCAACTTGGCCAACTTCTTTGAGTCAGTTACCAGAGCTGTGGATGAAGGCAAGGTGGTTCACACAGCCTACCTTGATCTGGCCAAGGCCTTTGATACCATTCCCCACACAGGAATCATAGAAAAACTCACTAAGCTAGGCATCAACCCCTGTATCACTAGGTGGGTTGCAAACTGGCTCACAGATAGAACCCACAGTGTGAAAGCAGCTGATTCCAAGTCATACTGCCGACCAGTCATGAGTAGAGTCCCACAGGGATTGGTCCTGGGTCCTCTCCTGTTTGGTATCTACTTCTCAGAAGTCCAGGCCAACATGAAGGGACTCTGACTGACAAAGTTTGCAGACAATTGCAAGTTGTGAGCCATTATTAACTCCCCAAGTGATGTTGACATCCTACAGAAAGGCCTCACTGAGAACAACGACTGGTATCAGAACGATGGCCTTAAGCTCAATGCCAAAAAATGTGTTGCCATCCTCTTTGGGAAAAACCCAGTTCCCATGAACTACCACATCGATAGTAGTCCACTGAACACAGAAGGCGTTATAAGAGATCTGGGAACACAGGTTGACAGCAACCTCTCTTTTGACCACCACACTGCCACTGTGGTCAGAAAGTCCTTCTATGTGGCACATCTCATTACTAAGGATTTTGCATCCAGGAAGAAAGAGGCCATTGTCTTCCTCTACTCTTCCCTCATTAGGCCAATCATTGAGTACAATGCCCCATTTGGCATGTACCTCACTAGACATCTGTAACAAAGAGGATCCTAGGTCTTAAACACTTGTCCTGTATGGACAGACTCAAAAAACTCCAACTATTCTCTGTCTCATATCGCCTACTTAGAGGCGATCCCTGCTTGACTTACAAAGCCATGTCTGACCCAGCTCTGTTAGAAATGCTACATTTAAAGAAATCCCAATCCCTCCACACCACATGCTCCAGAGACCTAAACTTCATTGCCACACTCAAGAGGACATGCTGGAGGGACAGCTTCACAACCCAGAGACTGCCCATATTATGGAATAGACTTTCCATACATGTCAAACAGAGCACCTCACTGGCCCTCTTCAAGAGAAATCTTGATGAGTGGATGGGAAATAGAAAATTCACCCCAGGGATCACTCCAGTGGCTCTACTTGACTCTACTTGACAGAGGCACTGGAAACGAAGGTCGGGTGGCACAATGCCAGGGTTATCCTATGGGCTAGGCTTGTAAAGGCTCCAGGGCCATTAGCCTAGTACACACCTATGAACCTAAATAAACATAAGTAATACATGCTATTGTGCACTTTCCATAGTGCAACGCCAAGTAGCTAGTGTGCACAATCAATAGCAAAATACACATGGGAGGTGCATATTTATACTGCTTTCCCTGTTTACGTATAGTTAACTGGTGAGCAAACACGAGCCTCATTGCTAAAATTATGACAGTTCTGAGTACTGAGTGTATGAAACACACCTGCTGTTTAGCCATGTCTGTGACAGCAGGTGTAAATGCATTGACACATTTCTTTTGAAGACCAGATGATACAGGGTTTGAATCCAGGTGTATGTAATAGTTTTAAATAGGTATTTATAATGCAATAAAATAATTGTTTACTCTACATTTACTATTTTTTACCTTAGCACAGTGTGTTTAAGTGGCATTGCGTGGAGGTAAGAGCACCACTGAAGAGCTGTTCACCATCATTTGACATTGGTGCATGATGCCAAACTACATGCAAACACAAAGAACAAAAAGTAAAGGGCTCCAATGCATTTATGTTTTTACTCATGTGCTGTGTGTGATTTCTATTTTTTGACCAGATTAAAGGTGTTAAAATGGGATAGATAGGAAAGGGGTGAAATAGGGGGCAAGTATATGGAAGAACAAAGGGAAAGCAATATTAGAATGTGCAGGAGGAAGGTAGGAAAGAACCATAGCTATCCATTTCCTCAACAGGGTAAAATTAATATGTATCAAATCTTGTCTGAATTTGGACTGTCACCTCAGCAAAGAGAGGTGACAGCAACACAATTATGTTGTACAGCCAATTGGACCAAATCAAATGTGTCAAGAACACGTGTGTGTGAAGTGGAGAGATATGGATGGGATGATATTATTTGTGGGACAGGTGCCCATTTTTTTATTTTTACTTTAGTAAGACAGTTGGGTAAAAGACGTGTATTTCTGGGTAAGGTAAGTAGGGTAGGTGAGGAAGCAGATGCAAACAAGACAAGACACAGGGATGGTGAGGGACACAAAAGCTTGGGGGACACCATGATTGGGATTAGGGAGGGGACAACAGATGCCCATGCCCATTAAACATGGGGACAATGAGAATCTAGACCTCATTAGCAGGATTGTCAAAACAGTCCCCATATTGCACTGACAGTTGGAGAGCTTGACATCTTCTCCTATGGACCATATAGGACAGCACCCTCTCCATCCAGTGTCGGCATGCACCATTGGTGCTGTGCATGACTCTATGCACGAACCCTGGCATCTCCTGATGGGTGATAAATCCTCACCTGCACTAGTATTCCCGGAGAATACCACAGCACCAGTTGTCAAGGCAGTGCTACTTGAGGGTGCAGATAGTGCAGTGGCAGCACAAGCAGTATTGCTAGGATAGGTACCAGATGTGCAGGGTTTCAGTGTCAGAGTTGATGGAGTGGGTGCAGGTTGAGCCACTAAGGTTGGCCTCCCTCCCTGTGTTGTAAAGCATTTTGTGATTTGTCAGAGATTGATGACATGGAAATGTTTTGATGACACACAAAAGAAGGAAAAAACAGATCAGGGTTGGGGTGAAAGCAAAAAAGAGATTAAATTAGTACCATCATATGTGACAAATGATGCATTATCACAATAACAAAATATTTTATATGGACTTTTGCATTTAAGTATTTTTCTCAACAACTACAAACTATAATTAAGGATTGCTCAAAGTAATCCTTGCAGTGTGCATATATTGGACATATGCTTGTTCCAATTATACAGATTAAGTTAACAACAGGGCATTTATACCACTTGTGTATAAATTAATTTATGTAATATTTTGTAAAGGATTTTTCTACTTTATATTTGTTACTTGTGGTATTTGAAGTCACATCTGAATACAGACTTAGACTAGACTCCTACAGTTGGCTTGTGTTACAGACTAAAGCATGCATGTTTCCTTTGCTGGAACTGTATAGAAAAAATTAGAAGCTAAAATAATATTTTATTTGTGCTGCATACATACCCATTGATTCCCTCAGTCTCTCTAGACACTCAGCATGGGCCTCTCTATTCACTGTAATCTCTGCATTGCCTGTAGAATAAAGAGAACAGAACAAGAAAAGGACATTATGCATACCAAAAACACTCAAATAAATTAATAAATAAATAAACAAACACCAAACTAAACCAGTGTATCACTTTATTCTCCTGGTACCTTGGCATTTCACCTTCAAGGAATAAATAACACTGAAAATCAGGAACCTTAAATACAAATACTAGTGCTAATCAATTAAACAATGAAATAATTAAATCTTTCCTCAGACCCAATGAACATTGTCGGATTACAATAAAATGACCAAGTGAAGGCCAAGAGCCCTAAAATACAATAACAATTTAAATACATGTTCAAACATTTTCTTATATTCTTAAACAAAAAATAGACATTTTAACATTTATCAAAAACTGCGTATAAAAGACACAACATTATATAAATACACATCACTAACCTCTAGAAGTTCATAGGAAATTTCAAATTCAACCCCCTCCCCCAGGGAAACATAGTTTCATAATTTAAAATATATGTTGTTTCCAATTAGTTTAATAAAGAGTGCATGGGGGAATGGCAGCAAAAGAAGATGGAAGGAGAGATACGTCTGATGTATGGAGTCCAGTTCAAGGAGCTACAGCTTTCCGTGATTTGGGACAGCCTTGTGAGCATGAACTTTTGAACACTGTCAGTCTGACTGAGGCAAATCTGTCTTGTATTGAACAAAATGTTCTCTTGAAAGGAGCCAATTTGTTCCTATGAGAACTCCCATGCTAGTGAGCCTCTTAATTGAGGCAAGCAAATTTTGTCGTAAACTGCATTTGAAGTATTATTTCTCGGAAAAGGTTTGTCATTTATTTAACATTTGTTTACTGAGAAAGTCCAACTAGGGCATGACCATTTTCAGTTGAGGCCCAGGGAGAAATGCTCCAGATGCATATGTTTGGAATGTGGGAGGAAACCGGAGCATCTAGAGGAAACACATGTGTACACAGGGAGGACATGCAGACTCCACACAGAAGGCACTCCAGCCACGAATAGAACCAGAAAACCTTTCTGTGAGTGACAATGCTAACTGCTGCACCACTGCGCCATGCTCTTTATCTTTATATTTATTTATAAATTACCTTTGTCATTATACTTACACAAATTTAGGATGTTACTAGTCCTGAACTAATCCAGCCACTGGTTGAGTGTATTCCTCTTGTGCCTTTTTAGGTCATTAAAGTGATATCTACACTGTTCTCCATTGTGGAGAATGCCAGTTGCACTGGAGACAGCTTGGCCAGGCTATTGTGAGCCTTAGACTTGTACTGGAAGGAGGTATAGTCCCCTGCAAAAGCCTTTGGCTGTGGTACTTTACAAGGAGTCAAGTGAAGCTTCTCTACTCCTCAACACCTCACCTCTGCACCCTAAATTGGACACCATACTTTCTACCACAAGACATTTATTTATTTATTTATTTTATTTTATTTTATTTTACATTTGTTTACAGGGCTAGTCCAGCTGGACAACAAGTCCTTTTTCAGTGGAGGCCTGGAGAGAAAAGCTCCACACAAAGAAATTCAAACAGACAAACAGAAAAATGGCATTACAAGTAGGCAAGATATACAATTGGACATAGAATAAAGCTTACACTGATTGAGAGTAACAATATATACAAATTTAGATATGTTGGGTATAAAGTACATGAAAAACAAGGAGAGTAAAAAAGTAAATTCTGAGTTATATTTATGCACTTTTACATATTAGTTGAGTTCACTTAGTTAAGTTAGTAGTAATAATATTACATAGACCAGCTATAAAACCCAAGATAAAAATGTTAGTGTGAAGAAAGCATTGTCTAAGGGGAGCAGGGAGATCTTAGTCTGGGGTGGAGCAAGGGCAGAGCCATTTACTGGAAAGGTGGGTTTTCAGTATTTGTTTAAATTTAGTTCATGTAGTGCTTGATGTGATATTGCTAGGTAGAGAGATCCAAATTTTGGCAATATAATGTGAGTAGATGGATTCACCAGCATGGTTGTGTGGTTTTGAGATCTGTAGAAGGGGTTTATTGTTAGAGTGCAGAGTTCTGTTACTAGAGTATTGCTCCGGTGAGCCTTGTAGAGATGGAGTATTTTTAGGATAGTAAAGGATTTTGAAGCCATACTGAGCTGGGACAGATGTAAGAGTTGGGGAAGTTCTAACCAGTTTAATTGTTTTAGGGCAGAGCAATGATGTGATCTGAAGGCAGTGTTTGCTGCATATCTATCTATTTTATTGTAGCAAGATTCTAGTTTTATCAGTTCAATTTTCCTGAGGTTAATGAGTAAGGTGAAGCGCAGAGAAGAGTTGAGGTCAGATGAGTCTGGGCAATAGTTATTCTTGTGTTTTTTTCTGTGATAATGTTTGTTTCTATATAGAATACCTAGCTTTTTGTGGACTTTCTTAACTGGGATATATGGATATCAAATGTCATGTTGTCTATTTCAACACCTAGCAGTTTGATGTGTGGAGGGGATAATAGCAGTATTGTTCGTGGAGGTAATGTGAAAAGATCTAGTGGTTATAGTAGCTTTATTGGGATGGAATAGCATTAATTTTGTTTTGTTGGGGCTTAGGATTATTCAAGAGTTAGTTATCCAGGAAGGATGACTGAGTGTTTGTAGTTCTTGGAGGGTATTGGCAGCACATACTACCATTGAATCATCAGTGTATTGGATAATTGTGGCTGAGGGGGCTGTGGTGTATAGATTATTTGTAAATATGGAAAAAAGTGTGGGGCCAAGGATAGACCCTTATGGAACTTCTAGGGTGACAGGAAGTAGGGAGGATAGGGTTTGGTGCCAACTTACTGCTTGCTGTCTGCCTGTTAAGTAGCTCTGGAACCAAGTAAGGGTAGAGTGTGATAAGGCCATATCAGAGAGGGTATGTAGGAGTCTGTTTTGGTCTACCATAACAAAAGCTTTTGATAAGTCTAAAAAGATGGAGGATACATGCCTACCGTTATTTCTGTGGTTATTAACTGTGTTTGTAAATGACATGAGAGCAGTGGTGGTATTGTGGTGAGAGTGGAAACTGTGTTGTGTATTGATTAACAATTTGTTTTTGTCAAGGTGTTTTATGATTTGCTTGTGAACAATTCTTTCTAGTATTTTAGATAGTTGGGATAGAATTGCAATAGGGCGGTAGTTAGACAATTCAGTAGAATTGCTGCCTTTGTGGAGCAGAGTAATGTATGAGGTCTTCCAGATAGTGGGGGCGTACTCTTCTGATAGAGACCTGTTTATGATAATGGAGACAGGGTATGCAATAACGTCAGCCGATAGTTGTAGGAACTCAGGTGGTAAGTGGTCAGAAGCTAGGGATGTGGGGTTTAGTTTCCTAAACAGTTTTCTAATAGTTTATATTGAGGCTGGTTGAAGGGTGAAACTGGACTTGCTATGTTGGGATGTGAATGTTTTTGAGGTGTCAGAGGGGGGCTGGTTGTTAGAAAGATGTAAAATAGTTTCTGTGAAGTAGATGTTAAACTATGTGGCTATGCAATCAGAACTGTTTTTTGTAGTGGGAGGAGATATACCAGTTTTTCCAGGTTGGAGAATATTATTAATTTCAGTCCAGAATTTTTGGAGCTTGCTATGGTGTTTAGTTTGCATTTCAGAGTAGTGGTCATATATTATCTTGTTTTATTTGTTTGTTAGCTTTGTTTCTTAGTTCACAATATGATTGTCTTGCAACTTAAGATTTTGTTTTCAACCTGTAATCCCATGCTTTATCCCTTTTTTTTAGCAATGACCTGGTTTCTTTACTTAACCATGGGGCATAGTTAGATGTTATTCTAATGGTCCTGGGTGGGGCTTGTTCATATAGAACAGACAGGAGGGTGCTTGTGAAATAATTTGTGACATCATCTAGGGGTACTACTTTAAGAGGGGACCAGTTACAGTGTTGAAGGATATAGAGGAAGTGGTTAAGGTTCAGTTTTTTTTGTGTTTCTTATCTGTCGATGTAATATTAGTTTGGTGGCGTTAAGCCATTGTCTTAGTATGTAGATTGGTGGATGGTCAATAAGACTATCTGGGAGACAGCCTGATTGAGGAGAATGGTCAGGCCTATTTGTAAGTATCCAATCAAGAATTGAGTGCTTGTTTGAAGTTTTGTCTGTTCTAGTGGGAGTTTGGATGAGTTGTGTAAATCCATGCAGGTTTACATAGTTGGTGGGATTGTGGATATTGCAGCTAATCTAATCTATGTTAAAATCTCCTAATATAGTTGGTTCCTGTGGAAGAGAGTTAGAAATAAAGTTTAGGATATTTTCTAAGGTAGTTATAATGTCACCTGGAGGGATATAGATACCAATTATGTTAATATGTTTTTTTTTTTAGAATTTATGATGAGTTTACAACATAGAATTTCAGCTTTACTGAAGTTTGGGATGGTTAGATCAATATTCGCAAGACAGAGATGAGTTTTGTAGAATACTGCTATTCCTCCACTTTTTTTGTTATTCGATCTTGCCTAATAATGCTGTATCCTGGTAGGAGAACTTCATTATTTATAATATGGGGTTTAACCAAGTTTTAGTTATCACTACGATATCAGGTGTGTATAAAGAGATGGTAGCATGCAGGTCTTGAATTTTGTTGGTGATACTTCTAATGTTCAGGTGTAGGAGCAATATATCTCCTTTCTTTCTTTGGTGGAATGGTTAATGGATGAATGTGCTGTCTGGTGTGAGCTGTATTAGAGTTAAGATTTGTGTTGGGGCCTGGGTTTGGGTGTATGCCACCACTTAGTGTTAGTTTATTAACAAGGTTAGATAAATTCTTTGTGAGGGTTAGTATGTATTTATTGAATGTTAGAGATGGTTTTGTGATGTTGTGGTGTTGAATTATGGAGTAGTGCATATAGTGTATGTGTGTGGTGTTGATGAGTGAAGAGATAATAATGTTAGTATTGTCTGGTTTTGGTATATGAGGGTTATAGGTTGAATGATTTAGAAGTGATGGATGTAGTAATGTTAGGGAAGAAGTGATATGAACCAGAGAAAGTATGGAAATTATAAGAGTGATTTGATTAACAAGTAGCCTATTGGTCTATATGTGGGGATGCTGCTTGAGTCTGAGTTTGCCATGTTAAGTGTTAGGTGAATTGGTGGTGAATATTTAGGATAGGGGTGGGGTAATGTGATATGTATCAGTGAGCCTTAATATGTTTTGAGTGCTTATTGGTTACTAGGGAGTTGGTGTGTCCAGTGGGGTATAAGTTACAGGAAAGATGGGGTGGGTGGAAATGGGGGTAGGGTAGAGATGTGGAGAGAGCCCGAGTCCAACTAGAGAGAACTGCAATAGCTAAGAGTGATTACCCACCAATGTGTGTTATCACACTTACTAGTAGTGAGCAAACATGAACAAAGATGCCTACAGCATTTGTAAGATGTTAAAGGGAGAGCAAGACCAAACAGACAGAAAGCAGTTTTGGAAACTGAAATGTTAATGTGACACTTGGCATTAGTTTGAGGGTTGTTTGCTGCTGGGACTGTTATGTGATTTAACTTTGTAGACATGTACTTTGGACATAAATTTCCTGACCTAACACATTTTGTTTTCACTTTATACACTGATAAAAATGATTTTTACAATGTAGGATGCAAACCTATGCATAAGAGACCAAACATTTTCTTCCACAATGGTGATTTTCCATCTTTGTCACAGAAGAAGTGTTTCTCAGTCATACTCATGAATTATATATAAATACACATGACAGATTGAGGGGTTAACCATGTATGTGTGTGGCCTGACGAGGTCCTGGTCTATAAATTCATATGTATGAGCCTTACTGAAGTCTGAAGGCCACCCAACACCAATTAGCACAATTATAATTACAGAAACATAGCAGTCAGTATACCCTCAGTCACACACATAATTCATATGAGCTCCACTGCTATGCATACTTATTATTTATAATTATGTATATATTTTTATGTGATATTAAATATAATGTGAAATGGAACAATGATAAAAATATTTGGAATTTCATGTATTAGAATCCAGGACAATCTGTACTGTAGCCCTACACTGACACCTGCTGCCACGGGAATAGTTAAATAACACTTGTATAGTTTCCTATTCATTGCTAACTCCTGTGTGTTAACAGCCATGCTACACCACTTAGCATGTTTTCACAATGCCCAACATACTTGACAAAATGTAACTGTTTTGAAATTGTCTACAGCCTACTTCCTTTCTGCAGGTATTCTAGACTTGCAGGTGTTGGGGAAGATTGCTAACTGCCCAACAACTTCACTAAGTGGCATTGCAAGATGGAAAGCAAAATATGCAATAATATATCCCTTTTGAATTCAAGAATGTCTGCATCCTGCCTGCAGGTGTTCTGTATGTTACTTCTATGGGCCTCTAGTCAAGGTTTGCATGATGGTAAGCATTGTGTAAATGAGATGAGTAAAGCTAAACTTGTTTTATCCTTGTGAGCAGTGTTTATTAGGTTTCATTCTTAAAAGACAAAGGTGAGACTCGAACCATGATCTAGAGATAGTATACATTGTGTGGATCAATGTGTTTAGCAGGTATGCAACATATACAGGTGATTCATAGGATTAATTGATGCACTGGTTATCAAAGAAGTACATTACATTAATTGTGTTTGTTTCCTGTGTTTGTGCTAAGATGCGCACTACACAAATACTGGCACTAAAAAAAAAGAAATGTAAAAGAGAAATCTATAAATTAAACAACACTACAAAATATATGTTAGTACATATGAAAGATTTTTACACAACTCTGGATTTGAACTCTCACACCAATAAACCTTCAAAACACAGTAAGGGTGTCTTATCCCTCTTTGCCACAGAAACAGCTTTGTAGCAGAGAATGAAAATCATTGTGCATACAAGCAAGTCCAAAATAATCCACAGTATTAACAAGACATATGGCACTTGTACACTTCTGAGTTGTTTTTACATGTATTAATTTCAGATGTAGTATAATGAGTGATCACACAACAATTTATGACTATTTCTGCAGAAATGCAGCTCTGTCTTATCTCTATATGGTATTCATTTTTTTACTTACCTGAGTCGTAATCTGAGACATGCAGGCTGTAAGGCATTTTGTATCATTCTCCTTAAAATGTTTGAGAATATTAAATGAGAAGAAAATCCAATTTTCAACAAATGCAGGGGAGGTTGGATGTTACTAAACAGAAACTGTGAAATGTGTGCTGCTTACTTAAATTTAAAACCTTGATACAATTACTTCTACAATTTGTAAGTCTAACCTGGCTGACACACCCACTGGAAGTAAGGGAAACTGAACTGTGGTTGTGTTTTCCTTCTCCCTACCAGTAATCATTCACAGTTGCAATCCATTTCCGACAAACACTGAGGGAGTGCCTGCAATATGTTCACATCTGTTACATGGAGCCAAAAATTTGGGATTCAGCAATTTTAATGAGTTCACACCTCATTTGCATCTTTATTGTGCTCACAGGCCTGAATCTATATTACAAATAGGTAACCATGTAGCTAGGGAACCTGAAGGTGAGGAGACTTGTTTATGTGGATAACACAGAAGAAGATTGCTATTACTTTGTTTTCATCTGTATGGAAGACTACTGATCTTGAGGTATGATTGCATTTTTCAGTTATACACTGGATATGCTCATGTCACTAGGAAAAATTCTTCTGTATATATGTATTAGCAAATGCTACTTTTATTTGTATGTACTTCTTAGAAGGTTACTGATGGCATAGGCATTCTACTTTTTCAGACGCACAGTCTTATTTAACTCTTATCAAAAATATTAACATTATAACTCTCTTTACATTCTTTTATTATTTCAGTGAAATGTAAATGTCCTATATTGTCAATGACACAGGGTGTTAGCCTACTAGGATGGCCCATAGACACCTCTAGGGGAGGGCTGGCCACAGGTAGAAGTGACTGGCAATTGCATAAACGTAATGTAGTATGGTAAATGTATGCACGTGTCTTTGGTACATTTTGTTTGATAGCAGTTATAACAATTTGTTGATGTTTTATTCCTTTATTTGGTACAGAAATGCCATTTGCCTGTTGTTTTGGGGGTGGGGCAGCCAAGTTCCATCTCTGTGTTGCCACAACCAAAATGTTTTTACAGAGATTTGCTTTGCTATTGTCACTCCTTGTTTTGGATCAAACCTTTGTTTGGATGTAACTGCAAAATGTTATAACCCTTTTTCATATTTGAATAACTTCAAAGTTTTTTTTCTCCAGTGGGCAATATTGAAAAAATGAATAATATGTGCTATATCTAAGCAGGACTTTTATTTATGTGATATTTATGTGTAGTATCTTCCTTTTGTGCTTTATGTCACCTAGGATTATGAACCCAAGCATTGCAATCCCCCCAAAAAACCCTTCAGTGATGTACTCGTCCAAGCATTTCTGCAACATGGAGCCTTTCTGCTTGAGAGAGAACATGGGGATATGTCTGGAAGAATGCAAATTTGGAACCAGATTATGAATGATGTGAACACTCTTGGGAGACACAGCAGGACATATGATTAGGTGTGTCATAGGGCCACTGATATGATTTTATTGGCCTGAAGGACAGCAGCTGCAGTGGCCCATGGACAGCTGGTTACTGGGGGGGGGCTGATACAGAGCCACCACAGACACCAAATGAATAGTTCCTGACTACTGTCGGGGATCTAGAGTTCAGTGGAAAGTGCACAACAGTATATGATTTATTCAAGCAATCTCAGCGCCCCAACCCGGAGAAGGAGTGTTCCTGCTAAAGTATAGAACGAAAATAAACCTTTAACAATATCGCAGGAACCCAAAGGCTTGACACTTCAAATATAAGAGTAATCCACTGCAAAAAGAACAATAACTCCACATAAAAACTGGAACGTTCTTTATTTCACGATCAGTGAGCGCTTTCACCCATAGAGGGCTTCTTCAGACTGTACAAAGCTGGTTATGAGGCACAGCCTTAAATACTCAAGTTAATTAAACAATTTACGCTCAATTGAGATTTTAAAAAGTAACAGCGTGTTTGACAAATTATTAATAAAACATCCATATATACAAATCTGCTCTATTACAAATGGTATTTCTGAATAGAGGACTTGTCTATCTAAACACCACATGAATCTTGCCATTTATAATAACGCAACATACTTCTATTTCATTTTATATTAAAAACAACTAGACAAAAGCTTCAAATAATTGCAATACTAGCTAAAAGCCACCAGATGGAGGTCATTCTCAATTTATAACATGCTTTACTTAGGCATCATTTCTCCATATGCACAAGTAAAGAAAAAGGTTTAACTATGAATTATCTAAAAATACATAAAAAAATGTGATAGTGATAAGTACATCAATGAATAAATCAATGATTTTAAGCTGCAAATCTAGATGTATTTATGGCAATATATAAATAAACAGAAGCTATAGTTCTTAATCTATTCATATGGTATATTTCATAAACAAAGAATATTAGTATGTATGATTGATACTGTCGTTAGTCATATAGCTTCTTAGTTATAATTAAAAGTCTGCATGGTTAAATTCATGAATCAAACAAAATAAAACATATATATAAATATAAAAAATATATTTGGCAAATATCATGTTCATATTGCTACGTTGTCATGATTAAAAGATGCACATAATGTTAACAATTTATTTCACAGAGCTTAATGATATAAAAAATTGTAACCTAAGGAGGTAGAGTTGATACTATCTCTTAAGGATTTTACCTAATCCCCTTTTCTTGAGAAATGGATATATATTGATTTTGTCATTCAAACCTGGAGGGTGGTCAGCCTTACAGCGAATAATCCATCTAGTTTCATATTCTAGGGTAGTTGTTTCTATATCCCTTCCTCTTAAAGTGTGTATAATACTTTGTATGACAAAAAACTTAAAGGTATGTTGGCTCCCTTTCTTACTGACATGTTTAGCCAAGGCATTCCTTCCATCTCCTATCCTTATCCTGTAATTATGTTCCCTTATCCTCTCTCTTAGCTGTCTGTTTGTTTTTCCTATGTAGAAGGCTGTACAGGCACCACATTGGGCTAAGTATACTACATTTTCTGTCTTACAGGAGGTGCCAGTGTGAAAGATGAAAACGTGCCCTGTAGTGGGTAGCTTAAACTGTGTCTCAGTATTGATGTAACTACATTGATTGCAACTATTACAGGGACTAGTGTTGGTGAGGTATTTGGGGTAATAGCTCGTAAGTTTATGACATAATGTTTTCTTTAAGTTGGATTTATTCTTATAAATAAATCTAGGTTGTTCACCTACTAAGCTACAGACATCATCATCTATCTTTAGTAGATGCCAGTGCTTGGCTAATATACTCTTAACCTCACCAATATCTTGCGTGTAATACAATGAGAAACTAACTGGTGGATTTGTTGCTCTCTGATTGATATCTTCTTCATCTATTGTATCAACTCTGTTAGAGAAATATGGACGTGCTCTTGTGTCTCTCAATTCATTTATTTCATCAATTGTTTTATTAATATCTGATGCTTTGTAGGACCTTTCTAGTAGTCTACTCTTCAGCCCTTCAACTTCATCAGAAAAACCTAATTCAGTAGGGTTGAGCCTAGATGCTCTCATTACTTGTCCCTTAATAATATTGTCGAAAATGTGCTTGGGATGCATGCTGCTCCTATGTAGGATTGAATTCCTAAAGCACATTTTCCTATGTATGGAGGTGTTTATAAAGCCATTGCTTAATTTAATTACGTTCACATCCAAAAAGGATATGTTTTCCAATGAGTATGACATAGTAAATTTTAAAAAATTTGTCAGGCTGTTAATATCTTTCTCAAATTCTAGTAGATTATTCATGTTTCCTTTCCAAACCAGGAAAAGGTCGTCTACAAATCTCTTATAAAAGGCGACATTATTTCTAAAAGAAGGAAGATGAAAAAGCTCTTCATTCTCCCATTCAGCCATTACTATGTTGGCGTAGCTATTGGCACAAGATGTGCCCATAGCTACGCCATCATTTTGTATATACAAAGTCTCATTAAAAATGAAAATATTATTTTCTAGTATAATTTCCAAGAACATGGTTAATAGTTCTATGAATTGATTGTCCATGTCTGTGTGTTTTCTAAGATAGTTAGAGACACTATTGATGCCTATTTCATTAGGTATGACCGTGAAAAGGCTTTTTACATCCAAAGTTACTAGAAAAAAATCTTTGACATTGTCTTCCTTGGAAAGGTACTCATATAAATCTAGGAGAAACTGTTTGCTATCTTTTAGGATATTGGCATTGCTCTCCAGTACAATTTTCAGGTGTTGTTCCACAAAAAGTGAGAATGGTTCTGTCAACCACCCACGCCCTGATACAATGGGTCTCATGGGGGGGTTTTCTAGCCCTTTATGTATTTTAGGGAGTCCTTTCAAGATAGGAATTAATGGATGTTTCACCTTAAGATACATGTAGAAATCTTTTTTAATTAGATTACTTCTAATTAGGTCATCTAAGGTATCATAAACTCTGAAAATTCTTGTAATTACATCATTAATATCTAATCTCAGGTAACTACCATCATTGTTCAGCATATCATTCATATTTTTGATGTAATGTTCAGTACTCATGACTACGAGTGGACCTCCCTTGTCTGCTGGTACTATCACTATACTATCGTCATCTTTTAATTCTTGTAAGGCTTTCCTCTGCTTAAAGGTCAAGTTGTTTTTGCTATATTTCTTCCTTTGCTCAGACTTCCTATGTGAATAGTAGTCATATAGATCATTTTATATGATTTATGTTGGTGCTGCTGTTTCAGGACTGACAAGTATGTCCCAGGAGGAGCTTCCAGGTAGGCTTACCTATATCAATTTTTAAATATTTCTATTATAGTAAAATATTGAAAGCAATACTTAAGTTGGTTTAATTTTTTTTGGGGGGGGCATTTAGCTATAGATTGATACAGTTAACACATTCTGTTCATTACACATGTGCTTGGGGGGTGTAGATCACAGTGTATGTGCTGCGTCTTTAAGAAGCATATCAAGGATTGAACATTCCCATATAAATACCAGGCACATGCTATTCCCAGTACCATTTTGAGAGTGCAGCCAGAGAGCAAGCATGCATGATTGCAGTAGTTAGTTTGTATATAAGTTACTTAAGTTAAAGTCAGTAAACTTCTATCATGGTGTGTGTGTATATAATGAAGCTGCTTGAACAGAACTCATGAAGACTCTTCTATTGTGCCCAAAGTAGGAGAATGACATGGTGTCAGAACTGGAATTCCAAAGAATGATATTCAGAGCCATGAGGTGCAGAGATGACAGTGAAGGTAAACTAAGAGAAACAAGCACAAAAAAGAGCCAGAAAAAGAATCAAAGGTAATGAGAATTCGCACAAACTGCTTATTTTATAAAACAGATAAAATGGAGCATTACAAGGGCACAAACCACATTATTAAACAAGCGGGAGGCACAAAAGATTTATTAACTAAGGTAAATGTTTAAAATTAAGATATCTGACAAAACGATTATTGGAAAGGCAAAACTAGTATGTTTAAAACAAAATGAGCATGTTTAAGGCAAAACGGGCATGTCTAGAGTAAAATGAGCACAAGAAAAGTACAATGGGCATGAAGAGAGATTAAACAAGCAAAAAGAATATAATAAGGGCAAAAAGGGCACACTAAGTATAAACAAAGCAAGGTGACTGCGTGTTTTTTGGCAAAGTTCTGTGTTTTGGCATAACTACGACTTCATATTGTATCAAGGGCATAACTAGAGTTACTCGAAGTATCTCAAAGTGTGTAAAAGTTCTTACAGTGTGTGCTTATTACTGTGAATGTATTCCAAAGAGTTTATTTGTGTAGAAAATGCAACTATTTCATGAAGTACAAATTATAGCTATTTCAAAAAGTTTCTTGTGTTGGGTGTGCCTATTTGCAAAGTGCCACCATTACAGAGCATTTCTTGCACTGTAAAGAATTGCCTAGCAAGGTACCACCATTTTGGGGAAATTTCAGTATGCTGTGTACAGTTTATTCGCAAAGTGCAATTACTTTGAAATGTTATTGACTCTGAGTTTCTCTTGCCCAGTTCATTCAAATCGTGCAGTTATTTCACGTTTCTTATACAGATAAGAGGTGACTTCTTGCAACACAGTAAAATCAAGAGTATTACAGTCTCCAAGAGACTTATTTTGTAAAGTTCAGTTACACAGAAGCTTATTGTGCTATTGGGCAAAGTTAGAAATACTGGCATAAATTTCTGGCATATGTGTATGCGTTTGTGCTTATTTGCAAAACCCGTCACTGGTATGTGTTAATATATATTTCAAAAGCCCTTACCACTTGTATTTGATCAGAATATTGCAGAGAATTGGAGAATATTTGAGCAAGAGTACAATATTTTTATACAAGCAGCTTATTCAGATAAAGATACATGCACCAGGGCATTCATTTTGTTAAACCTAGCTGGGTCAGAGGCCATAGAAAGAGAGCATTCATTTGTGTATGCACCAGCAGTACATGAAGGAGAAGGTGAAAATTGTCATATTGCTGTACAGGCTAAATCAAGGGAAGACCCCAAGTGTTTGAAGTGCAAGTTCAGAGAAATCTGTAACCCCCCCCCCCCAGACAAATATTACACTGGAGAGGCATTTGTTTTACATGAGAGATCAGAAACCAGGGGAAACTTTTGCAGCTTATATAATCGACCTGAGAAACAAAGCCAAAATGTATCAGTTTGGTGACTTAAAAGGTGAGTTAATAAAGGACAGGCTCATGTGTGGCATTAATAGTGCTTCTATGAGAAGGATGTTGCTTTGTGACAGTAATTTAACGTTGAGTAAAGCATTGAGATTTGTCAAATCCATGAAGTGACAGGAAAACACACAAGTATGCTTGCAAGTGACAAGAGCATGGTTTCAGTATGCTCCAGAGCAAATGTAGATAGCATGCAACATGTGGCAAACAGAAGTAGGCCTAAGCACGTGGCAGCCACATCCCCTGCTGGCTCACCAAGGAAACCACATACTTTTCCAGCAAGTTCTAAGGGTAGTTCAGTTAAAGGAGCATCCACAGTGCAGTACAAGCATGAATCAGCAAAACCCAAGTGTAGCTTTATTGTTAACTGTCGCAATTGTGGTGTCAATCATTAATCTAAAAGACAGAAATGCTTAGCATTTGGTCAGCAATGTCACAAGTGTAAAAAATGGAACCATTTTCAAAAGTTTTGCAAATCAAGTAAACCCCACACAGTTGTAAAGAAAGGTCACACAAAACAGCAAGTTGATCAAGTAGACTGCAATTCTGTTTTCCATATAGATGGTGTATCAGTAATTGGTGAGAGAGAGAGCTAATGAAGTGAATTTACTGGCAAAGAACGAAATGTTTTGTACAGTCTGGATCAATGGTAAAGCTTAAAGCAGACACTGGTTCAAAGTGTAATGTTATATTAGCAGACACATTTGCTAAAGTGAGAACTAATGAGCAACTCACTATGGCCAGTAATGTAAAACATGTTGCTTATGGAGGTGAAGAAATTCAAACTGAGGGCTCAGTGATGCTTTCATGTTATTTGGCCAAGAACTGTTACAACTTGTTATTCTATGTATTTCAAAGACCAGTACAGTCTTTATTTGGTCTCAAAGACAGTTTGAGAATGAATCTGTTTTCTTTTACCAAAGACGTTCATCACTTAAGTGCATATCCTAGTTCCAAATCTTCTGAAGCCATTTTCTCAGAGTATGTTGATGTTTTTGATGACACGTTTGGCAAACTTTCAGTTGTGTACTCCATGAAGTTAGACCCAGAGGTCACTCCAGTAGTCAGACCCAAGAAGAGTTAAGATAGCTATGTAGGATAAAGTTAAGGCTCAGATGAATAAAATGGTACAGCAAGGTGTCCAGTTACAGAACCAACTGAATGGGTGTCATCTATGATAGCAGCTCACAAAAAAGGCTCAGACAAAATCAGAGTATGTATTGACTGAAGAGATTTGAACAAAGCTTTGAAGAGACTACATTATCCAATGTGTACAGTCAAGGAGGTCGCAGCTCTAATACCGAATGCCACTGTTTTTTCTGTCTTAGATGCAAAAAGTCCATTTTGGCAAGTGATGCTTGTTCCTCATTACTAACTGCTTTTGGTACCCCATTTGGCAGATACATATCCCTAAGAATGCCATTTGGAATAAACTCTGCAAGTGAAGTCTTCCAGCGTGCAATGGAGCAAATTTTTTTTGGGTTATCCTTGTGACATAATAGTAGATGATTTATTGGCTGGAGGCAATGATGAAGCAGTGTGACAGAAATCTAAAGAGAGCACGTGAAATAAACTTGAAGCGCAATCCTCTGAAGTGCAAATTCATACTTCCAGAAGTCACATATGTAGGTCATTTATTTACCATTACTGGCTTGAGACCAGACCCAGCCAAGCAAGCAGCTATTCCTGAGATGTGAGCACCAGATAATATTCAAGTTCTACAGTGTTTTCTAGGTATGATCAACTATTTAGCCAAGTTTATACCAGACTTCAGTGAGTTGACAGCACCTTTAAGAGAGATGATGAGCAAAACTGTTGCATGGCTATGGTTAGAATAGCACCAGAAGGCATTTGAAGAACTTAAGCAGAAAATTGCCACCCTACCTATTTTAAGATACTATGATGTGAACAAACCAGTCACTCTTTCCTCTGATGCTTCAAAATTTGGTCCTGGTGCAGTTATAGTTCAAGAGAGCAGACCAGTAGCCTATGCATCTAGAACACTTACCCAAACTGTAATGCAGTATGCTCAAATTGAGAAAGAATTTTTGGCAATAGAATTTTCATGTTCCAAGTTTCATGATTATATTTATGGTTGAGCTATTCAGATTGAAACTGACCACAACCTCTAGTTACTATTCTAAAGAAGCCTATGCAATAGTACTGGACTGCATTTGCAGAGAGAACCACTTCAGCTAAGTCAAGTTCCAGAACTACCTTGGTTAACAATAGCCACTAATATCTTCAAGTGTGACAATCAACACTACTTAGTATTGGTAGACTTTTATTCAAATTGGCTTGACATTGACTTACTACCTAACCTAACATCCACTACTGCTATTATTAAGTTGAAACATCACTTCTCAGTCCATGGTAGTCAACACAACGTTATTTCTGAGAATGGTACTCAATTTACTAGTCAGTTCTTTCAGAAATTTGCAAGAGAATGAGACTTTGTACATGTTACTAAGTACTGAATATCAAAGAAACTGAACTGTGGAAATCCAAAATGTAGCAAGCTAGCAGAACAGAAGAGACCCAGTACTCAGACAGTAAAATTCAAACTTTTAATGTGAGCGCTTTCGTGAAGATCAATGTCCCCACTTCTTCAGACAACTTTTACCACATAACTAGCAAGCTTTTTATATGCTTCCTGTGATTACTTATTATTTAATTACCAATCATTTGCTACTCATAAAACAATTAAAAGAGCTTTCAATTAAGCTAACCTTCTAAAATTTAACAAAATATGCTTTGCATATATAAGCCATCAGTATAAAACCTTTATTTACAATCTAAATATCACCAAGTTCCTACTTAAAACATTGCATGTATATGTCTACACACTCAACAATAACACTATATTATCATACTAGGTTTTCATATTTAAATAACCATTCATTGCTAGCTTTTAGTGGCTGCTTGCCCATCTTACTAACATATCCTATGTATTCGACAATTATCTACGTAATGACCTAAGCTTCAAAATACACTTAATAGACGTGAAGTCATTTAAACCTGGGGGGGGGAGTAGGCTGAGGTCCTTATTTGCCAAAAAGTTTCCTGTTCTTCAAGGATAAGTTGCCACGGCCCTCCTCTTGGGTCTAATGGAATTTGTTGCAAGACAGAGAAAGTAAATTTATGCTCAGGGTGAGCCATAACATGCTTTGCTAGTGCGTTACTCATATCGCCCTTAAGAATACCATATTGATGTTCATATATCCTTTGCTTGAATTTTCTTTTGGTTTTGCCGATATAGAAAAGGGGAATGAATCACAACTTGCAATATATACAACTCCTTTAGTTTCACAATTATATCTCCCATTTAGGGTATATAATTTGTCCCTTATTTTAACAGTCACCCCTGTTCTAACGTACTTACAATAAGAGCATGCTCCACATTTTTTTCATTCCCATATTATTAAGTTCTATACTTTTCACTTTAGAACTATTTTTACTTTCTACTATGCTTTTTAAATTTGCACCTCTTCTATAAGTGAATGTGGGTGCACTGCCTAATGTTTTATTAATCATTTGGTCCTCTGATATAATAGCCCAGTTCTTAATAATGATTTCCTTGATTTCTTTAGAATCAATACAGAACGTTAACAAAAACCTCAGCATATGGGTATTATTGTCCCTTATTCGACCCTCACTACTTATAGTTTCTTGGGGTGATGTTGTCCCATTGTGATTAACATTACTATATCTAGAAACTATTGGTCTAAAATGTCCGGTTTCCCTCTTAGCTCTGACTTCCAATATGATATCCATCAGTAGTTTATGGGGGTAACCTCTTTTAAGAAACATAGTTCTCAAAATATCGCATTCCTCTAAGAAATCTGCATCATCTGACACCATCCTTGCTGCCCTTACCATTTGGCCTTTAGCTACCGCTTTCTTTTGGTGGTAAGGGTGACGGCTGGAAAAATGTAATAGGGTATTGGAATGGGTAGGTTTTCTAAATATTGTAGTTTTATACTGAGATTTGTTTCTGTCTTTTATTAATTTTACATCAAGATATGTTATGGAATCCAGTCCAATACTATACGTGAATTCCAAGAATTCAGTCATGGCCGTAATGTCACGTATAAAGCCATGTATGTGGTCAGGTTCCCCTTTCCATACTAGGCACATGTCATCTTGATAACGTGTATACCATAGGACATTGTGTTGAAATGATTAATGCTTAAACAAATATGTGCATTCCCAATGGGCCATAACATTATTTGCAAAGCTGGCCCCACAAGAAGACCCCATGGCCACCCCTGTATTTAGTAAAAACAATTTGTTGTTGAACATAATATAATTGTTAGATAATACTATGTCAAGTAGTGTTTCAACTAGGTTCACCTTATTGTCATCAACTTTGTGGTATAGCATAAATTCCCTTGTCCAAAAAATACCCAAGGTTTGGGGAATGACTGTATATAAATCATTTACATCTATTACTACAAAGATGTATTTATCATTAAATTGTAACTTATTAATATTTTCCAAAAAGTTCCACAAATCCCTACATATTTGTGGTTCCTTGCCCAGTAATGGTTTTAATATACTATCTATATATTTGGCACATGCATAAGTAATGGAACCCCTACCATCCACTATGGGTCTGAAAGGTGGGTCCTCTAAATTTTTATGTATTTTTGGTGTGCCAAAAATAATTGGGATTCTAGGAGCTGGCATGGTCAAATATTGGAGGGTGTCGATGTCAATAGACCCTTCCAAAAACATGTCATCCAGCATTACTCTAATCCTTTTATAAGCAGTATTAACTTTGTTACGACTGGCTGGAATATAGGTATCAGAGCTTAAATATTGAGTCACTCTTTTCTCATATTCAAATTGGTTCATGAGGACCAAACCACCTCCCTTATCAGGATTCATGACTCTAATGTTGCAGTCACCCAACAATTTTATGAAATCCCATTCTTCCTTTTTAACGTTAGACTTGTTGGGTTTTTTACCCTGCACATCCAATAGTGATCTTAGATCAATTTCACACATTTTTTTCAAACATGTTTAGAGTAACTTGCAGGGGTGGGTTGAATATACAGGATACTCTAAATGTATTTGTTAAAGAAGAATTAATACCCATAAGCACTGCCAAATTCAGCTTGCGATTACAACATCGCCCCTTCGGTCTGGGACAAAAGACAAACCATTTGCAAAAAAAGTCAGTCATGCCCTGCTCGATATTGAGCACTGTGTAATTGTAGATTTTAAAGTCACCTTGGGTACTTATAAGGATAGTAGGTCCTTCTACTTCATTTCCTATTATCGCCTTCTCTGGTTCTTGTGACCCTTTCTCTGCCGTTGATTCCTGTTGGCATTCGGGTTGTTGGGTCCTGTTCCATTGCCTCTCTGAAAATCCTGGTCATTATTGCTGATATTTTGATCATTGGTATTTGTATTGTTCGCCCTATTGTAGTGGGGAGCCTGTCCCTGGGCATTGTTGTTCCTAATTCTCTCACTACGGCGTAATGTAGGAGACTGGGAATTAATGTTATTATTAAAAACACCCAGATCATTTTCCTCAAGTGTTATGTCAGGTTCAGAATTGTTTACACCTTGAATTTGATTAGAATTAAGGACCTTAGGTGGTGAGGGACATGCTTTCTTACTAGCATATTCCTTAAGGTCTCTATCCAGTTTCCTTTTCTTATTAGCCAATAACTTGTTCATAGTTGCATCAATGCTAGTATAAATTCGAGCGTAATCATATTTGTACCTGACAAACTCCTTGTCATTGCAAATATCATGCTCTAAGAGCTCCAGCTCAGCTTTAAGTTGGTTAATTTCCCCATTATAAAAGTTACTTAGAGCATGTAGAAAATCAAAATCTTGTTTGTCAAATAATGTTAGTAGCTCCTGATGAAAAATGGAGTTTTCTATCAGCCCTACAGGGTATCTCCATTGCCGCAACCCTTTAGGGACAATGTTTTTAGTTAAGCATTCGTGGAAATAAGCAGTCTCTAGCTGCAATTTATGACACTTGAATAACTTCTGGTCAAAAATGTGAAGTCTGTAATATTACTCACCATTGTAACCAGTGTTAAGTCCTTCATCATTCCTTGCTACTTGAGTAAAAAAGTCTTGATTATGAAGAAAATTCGCCATGGAAGGAACACCATTAGTATTAAGAACCTGTAATGGGTTACCTGGTGTGTTAATTGATGCATTCACTGGTGTAGGATCAGTCCTACTACGTCTGTGTTCATCCAGCCCTTCTCCATTAGTTGAGGATGTATTGTTCTTGTTTGGCCATTGGTAGGAACTGGAAGAAAAGGCTGTGACTCTGGATTCAGCCTAAATGGACTCCGCTGGGTCCTAGCTTCCTGATCAAATTTCTGTGAGAGAGCATCAACTCTCCCTAAAAGCACGTTTACCAAGGCAGTCAAATTGCCGATAGCATTCGCCTCAGATGGTGAATTAATGGTAGCAATAGTCTCAGTATTCCCGTTTTGCTGAGAAAATAGAGACTGGGACCCACTTCCATTTTTGCTTGCCATGACACACTGCAACACCAAAAAAACTGAACAAAAGGTGGAAATCCAAAATGTAGCAAGCTAGCAGAACAGAAGGGACCCAGTAAAATTCAAACTTTTAATGTGAGCACTTTCGTGGAGATCAATGTCCCCACGAAAGCGCTCACATTAAAAGTTTGAATTTTACTGCCCGAGTACAGGGTCCCTTCTGTTCTGCTAGCTTGCTACATTTTAAGTACTGAATATCCACAATCAAATGGGCTAGATGAACATACAGTGCAGAGTGCAAAGCAATTACTTGAAAGGTCAAAGTGTGACAATGCCAATGTCTTTTTGAATTTACTTAATCTCAAAAACATGCCCCATGATGATATACTTGGCTCACCTGCTCAAAGACTTCTATCCAGACAAACCAGAACAACACTACCTATTAGTTCCAATTTATTGAGGCCTAAAGCTAACAGCAACAAAACCATCAAGGCTCAATTATTCAAGAAGCATTATATCCAGAAGTCCATTTATGATAAATCAAGCAGATTTCTTTGTCCGTTGAAGGAAGGAGACAGTGAGGTTACAAACAGCAAAAAGTTTAGACTGGATTGGCCAAGTTACAGGCATATGTGCTGAGCCGACATCCTACCTTGTATAATCTGAGGGTGTGGAGTACAGGAGAAATTGCAAGCTTCTTCTTCCTGTACCAGAATCAGCATTGTAGCATTGTTCCTGTGATACAGACTCTAGATCTCAGAGTGAACCAGATGTTCTCATTCCAGTGTGTTTCAGCCTCTACTTTCATTCCTGAAGATGTTCCAAATACTTCTAAGGTTGAATATTCTGCAGAGACAGCTCCAGTTGCTAAACCCAATTCCAAGTTTTATGTCACATGATATGGTCGAATATCCAGGCCCGGTGTGAAATACGCAGCAACATGGACATAACTGTGACAAAGAACTACTTGTGATATCTGCATGCCAAATAGATCCATAACATTGCATGATCTATTTCTCAAAGAGGGAGGATGTAGATCAGAGTGTATGTGCTGTGTCTTTAAGAAGCATATCAAGGACTGAACGTGTACATATAAATATCAGGCACGTGCTATTCCCAGTGCCATTTTGTGAGTGCATCTAGACAGCAAGCATGTAAGACTGCAGTAGTTAGTTTTCATATATGTTACTTAAGTTAAAGTCAGTAAAATTTGATCATGATGTGTTTGTATATAATAAAGCTGTTTGAACAGAATCCACAAAGACTCTTCTATTGTGTCCAAAGTAGGAAAGCGACAGGGTGGATGTGTCATCCAAGTTTCAGTTCAATGTATTGTTAATGGACATATGAAGGCCAACATTTTTCCCTATGTCATTGTTATTGTGATGATGGTGTCCTTACATTTTGCTTAACTTCTACAAGGACCACCCTCCCAAGCAAGTGTGCAGTCATCTGCACATGGTAAGCCAAACATTTTTATTACTGTACTGATGAGCATTTCACAGAAATATTAATTTATCTGTATGTGTGATGTAGGTGTCAGGACTGTGTGTGTACTGTTGCATAACTGTGATAGCGGCACCACTGTTGGTTTGTTAGCATATACTGAACTGTAGTAATGTAGCTATTAATTTCTTTCCTGTGTTTTTTGCTTATTATCATAGGTAATCCTGACAGTGGAAGTGTTTGTCTCTTACCACCGGATGTCAGAGTATCGGCAGACTCTGATGATGATGGTGGCCAAACACAGGCACAGTCAGTAGATACAGAGGTTGAATCTGACACAGACAATGACATTCAGCCATCCTCTGTAATTCCATCGGACAAAGCCAGTAGGCCTACACAAACCCATTCCCGTGAGCCCTCAGATATTGGACAAGTGGAGGGTGAGACACTTGATCAGGGTAGTATTGTTACTTTGACTTCAGTGCCTGTTGACTCTGGCTGTAGGCAAAGTGTGGGTGAGGTGCCATGCAGGAGGGCTATTCGGGTTGCTTGGAGGAAGCCTGCTGTCCATCCTTCACCTGAACCAGGAGTGTCTTTCCGTACCACTCGATGTATGTTTAGGGCCATCATGGAGATGCAAGAACATTCCAATATGGCCTCTCAGAAAATGGTTAGGGTTGTAGATGTGGCACAGGCTGACATGCATGACTGCCTCTACCATGTTGCCAATCCAATGGATTAGATGAATGACATGTTGGAATGGGCAGTGTCTGTGATGGAATGTCTGTTGGGAGGGTACTTGGTCATAGGTCAGCCACATTTATTTATTTATTCACATTTGTTAACCAAGTAGTGTCCGACTGGGCCATGGAGCCATTTTCAGTGGAGAACCGGGGAAAAAAGCTCCACACAAAATAGTAATGACTAATAATAATACAAAATATTAAGACTACTGATAATATAAAATAATAAGATCTAAATATTTATACATGGGTAGTATATGTATATTCAGGTAGTACAGAGTATATCATGTACAAAAATTGTAGATAACCAAGCATTCGAATACTAACAGAGACAAAGTTAATCACAGAGCATACCATGTACAGCATTGTACAATACTGAGTGTAAGAATGCTGAGAGAGACCAGGGAAAAATGAAGAAACTCATACATGAGTTTTATATGTATACTCAGTCCAGAATATATATACAGAAATTGTAGATAAAGTATTTTGATACTAACCGTGACAAAGTTAATCACAGGGCATACAATGTACAGCACTGTAGATAACGGAGTGTATGAATACTAACAGAGACCAGAGCAAAATCAAGAAGCATATAATGAAACAAACTGACTAACAGAGAAACATTACATAGTGACATTAGTCATAGCACACTACATAGATACATTGTTCACTGCATTAGTCACAAGTCTAATGGGCTTGAGCCAAAGTTTAAACTCCTTTAGAGAGGAAGGTTGTGAAAGTACTGGCAGGGAGGATGGATTACCCAAGAGAACTACAAGGGCAGAGTCAGGTGGATTTGAGATATTCTTTTGTTTTTGTTTTATAGGTAGAATAGTTGGGAGTGTTTTGAATGTGCTGGGGGAGAGCATTCCGGGTCTTGGCTATGTTATTAGAATAGAGGGAGTCACCATGGTAGTTGTGAGACTGGGTTATTTTTGGCATTAGCCTGTCCAAAGATCTAAGAGACCTGGTATTGACCTGTGGTTGGACTAGGGTGGAAAGTGCAGAGCATTGACCAGGACTGTGAATGATTTGGTATGTAAAGGTAAGCTGGTTTAATGTTAACAGGTTGGGGAGCTCAAGCCAGTTCAGTTGTTGGACAGCAGAACAGTGATGAGATTTATGGGGACGATTGCTGGCAAATTTTGCAATTTTATTATAGCAGGATACTAGGTTAAGGTTGGCCTTGCACAGATTTGTAAATATGTGTGAGCAGTAGAGCAAGATAGAGAGAAGTTGGGATCTAGCAGTGGCTAGTCTGGCTTGGTTTGTTTGGAATGGTCTTGCATAATAGAGAGATCCGAGTTTGGCATGGACATTTTTGACTGCCAGGGAAATGTGAATATCAAATTTTCAGCCTGTCATCTATAGTTACACCTAGGAGTTTGGCATGGTTTGTAGGCTCAATTTTGGTTCCATTAGCAGAATGAATAAAGAGTGGTGGAGAGTGGGGACTGGAAGGTTTGTTGGTGAAAATCATTAGCTTGGTCTTATTAGGGCTTAGAATGAGCTGGTGGTTAGATAGCTAAGTTTCTATTTCCTGAAATGATTTTTAATCTTATCTTTAAGTTCTTGGAAGGAGGGGGCAGAGCAGATGAGGGATGTATCGTCTGTCTATTGTATGATTGTAGTGAGCTGGGTTGCTGAGTTTAGACTGTTAGTAAATAGCATAAAGAGGAGGGGGTCCGAGTATGGACCCTTGGGGTACACCAGTGGACACTGGCAGTAGAAGAAAGAGATTGCCCTCTCATTTGGTGGCCTGTTTACGATTGGATAGGTAGCTATGAAACCATTTAAGTGTTGATGAACTGAGATTATAAGTGGCAAGTTTGTTTAGAAGTTGGTGGAAGACAGTGTCAAATGCCATGACTAGGGGGCCATTATTCTTAAGGTGATGAATAGTGACAGTAAATTATATTAAGGCTGTATTAATACTATGCTTAGGTCTAAAGCCATGTTGGGAGTGGGATAGTAGGTTGTTAGTGGTGAGGTGATTTTGGAGTTGATTTTGAATACATTTCCCTAGGATTTTAGCTATGTGTGGGAGGATGGCTATGGGATGGTAGTTTGAGATATTTCTAGAAGGGCCACCCTTGTGGAGGGGTATGATGTAAGAGATTTTCCAGAAGTGAGGACATACTGTTCAGAGATAGAACGATTGCTAAGGATAGAGATAGGATAGGCGATAGATGGAACAGAGATTTTTAAGAAATCATTGGGGAGTTGGTTGGCAGCAAGACAACAGGGTTTGTGTGTGCTGAGGAGCTTTTATATGTATAAAGTTTGGACAGGTTTAAAGGAAAAAGAGTTAGCAATGCTAGAGGAAGAGGAGGGGACTGTGAGAGGTAAGGTTTGGTGATTATTTAGGAGGGAGGTGATAGAGTTGATAAAATGAGAGTTGAATTGAGATGTTAAGGATTCGGAGGTATTAGAGGTGGAAGTTTTACCAGGTTTTAGGAGGTAGTTAATAGATTCCCAGAATTTATGAGGGTTGTGTAGGAACTTTTTTGAGAGGTTTGGAAGTAGTATTTTTGTAATTATTTATACTTTTCTTTGCTTGGTTTCTTAACTGCTGATATGAGGTGAGATCATTTTTGGTTTTGGTGGATTGGTATGGGGCCTTTGCTCTATTTCTTTGTTTGATAAGAAGTTTAGTGTCATTAGAAAGCCATGGTAGCTGTTTGGATTTGGTACGTATTTTTCTTATGGGAGCTAGACTATTTAACATGTCAAGAAATTTGTTATTAAAGAATTCCACTGCAAGGTCTAGTTTGAGGCTTTTTAGTGGTGACTAGTCGCAATGCTGTAGCAATAGGATGAAAGTATTGGGGGGAAATCTTTTCTTACAGGGGATGTATTTGGAGGGAGGAATTGATTGGGTTTGAATTCTTTTTCTTAGTAGAAAAGTGGGGTATGGTCGCTAAGGCTGATTGGAAGGCAGCCTGCTTGACAGCTCAGGTTAGGTTTGTTGCTTAATATCCAATCAAGTAGAGACTCTTTTTGACAGTATTTGTCGGTATGAGTGGGACAGTTAATAATTTGGGTATAGTTGTAAAGATTGATAATAGTGGGGCAGTTAGAAGAGCAGGAAAGCCATTCAAGATTAAAGTCACCTAGGATGATAGTTTCTTGACTGAAAGTGGAGGTGGAGCAGGAGAGGAGATGTTCAATGCTGGGAAGATTGTTTCCTGGGGGCAGGTAAATGGCTGTGATAATCAGGGCTTTGTGTGGATTCATTTGTAGAAGTGTAATGAGTATTTCAGCATTCATGATGGCTGGTGGGATTATGTTTACACCAGCACCTCTTTTGTTTAGTTTATCCTGCCTTATTATAACTTTGGAAAGTATTTTCAGGGTCTTTGATGTGTGGCTTTAACCAAGTTTCAGTTAAGACAGCTAAGCCAGGAGAGTAGGTGCATAAGACAACATGAAATTCTGTGATTTTATTAACTAGGCTTCTGAGACTGAAGTTGGTAATTAGTAGATCAGATTTGGAAATGACTGATGGGGGCGAGCTTGTACATTAGTTCGAGAGGTGTTGTGGTTTGTGGTATTCAGATTAGGGTTGAGGAGGTGTTTTTGAGTTTTAATTGAATCATAGCTTGGGCCAGGGTTAGCACAGATGTCTGCTTGAAGTTTTGTGTGTGTTAGGGAGTACAGCAGGTGGTTTGTTAATTTGTTTTTTATGAGATGGAACCTGAAAGTGGGGATAGGAGGGTAAGAGAATTGTATGCGTGTGAGATAGTAAAGAAAAGAGTAGGAAAAAGAGTATAGTTGTGGGCTGATGTGACTATATGATTTGGTCAGAGGTTGGGGGTTGCTGTTTGAGTAGGAGAGACATGGTATTTGATGATATAATTGTGGAGGTCTGTGGTGTTATATGCTAGGAAGATAAGGCCTGATAGAATGGAGTAGTAGAGAACTGAGTGGTAATTGAGCATGGTTGAAGGAGGTTACAAGAGATATACTGGGAAAGAGGAGGTTGTGTGGGTTAGGGGAGGCAACTGTGGGAGGAACTGATGTGACTTAGGAGCAATAGAGGATTGGTTCAGTAGAGAGGGGGTATGGCTGGAGAGGTGGGTGGAGAGACAACAGATGGGGGTGAGAGAGGATTGGTGAAGAAAGAAAAGGGGTGTAGTATCTATAGGTATAAATATAATGAAAGATGGGTGGGTGAGAATGGGGGTAGGAGAGTGGAGTGAGCCCAAGCGAAACAAGGGTGAATGGAGCAGGTTGGCCCAGAACAGCAATCTCATGCAGTCAGGAAAACAATCAGAAAGGTAATGTATAGTAACAAAATTCTGTAAGTTCACTTTATAAAATATAATGGTTATAGCTAAATGGTTTGGAAGATATAGTGGTAAATAGGAATATCCCAAATGTTGAGTAGTTAGAACTGAAAATTACCCATAATTGTAAAGGAAGGCATTAGATTATAGATGGGGGGATTCTGGTTCCTTGCTGCAGTGCACACAGGGTGTTTGAAAAATGCAGAGGTAGGTGAGCTATTTACAAATAAAAGAGGACATGAAATTAAAGCTGATGCTGGCATGTACTAAAACCTTGACTGTATAATTAAATGGATGGCTGGAATTGCTTTCCTGGCAGTGATGATTATGTCACTTGGTGAGTACAGCGCAATGGTATACTTTGATTTTAGAGAAATATCAAGGCAGAAAAGTTACTGGCAGGACAACAGTGTGCAGAATAAAACGAAAAACAGACAAACAAAAAGTTAAGATGGGGTGAACAGCCGGGAGGGAGCTGAAATTAGCAAGGCTACAAGCTCAGGGAGATTTGTACACAACCAAAAAACCTTTGTGAGTATTTAAAACAGTAAAGAACAAGCTCATCCACAAATAAGCATAGACTTGAACCACAGTATACACAATACAGATTGCAACAGTTGAGGAATTATCTATATTGTAGCTTCAGACAACTGCATGAGAAGAAACTGGCTCTTTAGTACAATTCAAAATAAACACATTGAGTAACACCCGTATTGTGTAGCTGTATACTTGTAAACTAAAATGCCATGTTAATTAATCCCTGTAAATGCATAAATTTGCCCCGAAAGAGACAAATAAAATACATAGGAGCAGGAAAAGTGTTAGAGTTGAGTCCGGAGAACCATGCAGGTAGTCAATTGCAATGGTAGGTTTACAGTGCATGCAGTGCTATGTTTACAGGTACAGGATGCCAATGGCTAACAACAGTCTTTAACACACAGAAAGTAACTTCAAGGCATCTGTATGGATGATGAATAACACTGCTTAAGCAAAGGGTCAAATTTAAATAAAAAATATTGTTACACAGTTGTGCAAATACAAAGTAAAAGGAAGATGTACCTTACAGCGTGTTTGGGAGCCTGTTTTGGTGATCAGCAGCAAGGGAATAAAAAATTGAAAATGCCACCCTGAAAATCCAGGTAGGATAAGTAATCTCTGATCAGCAGAGGTGGGTGGGCCCAGAATAGCAATCTTGTGCAGTCAGGAAAACAATCAGAAAGGTATGGTATAACAATAGAATTTTGTGTTAACTTTTTAAAATACAGTGGTTATAGCAAGATGGTTTGGAAGATATAGTGGTAAATAGGAATATCATAAAAGTTGAGTATTTAGAATTGAAAATTACCCATAACTGTAAAGGAAGGCATTAAATTATAGATTGGGGGGGGGGTTCTGGTTCTTTGCTGTCACGCCACACAGGGTGTCCGAAAAATGCAGATGTAGCTGAGCTATTTACAAATAAAAGACATGAAATGCCCTCATTTGTTTGTAAATAGCTCACCTACCTCTTGTTAGCTCACCTACCTCTGATGTTAACCGATGTGGCCATACCCGATCATGCTCCCATAGTGCCACTACTTCTACTGCTCTGTCAGTATTGAGGTGTCCACACCCAGACATGGCAGGCCATGGGGTCATAGTCCTGGGGCTACTTGTAGGGACAGCTCGTCCAGCAGACATCAGTCATGTTCAAGTAGAAGCAGTGCATCTGACTGTGGGTGTGGACATGCCAGTGCAACTCCTGGCAAAGCCAGTTCTCGGGGTCATGGATGATGACAATGAACTGTCACATCTACCATGCACTGCTCACAACTGTCTGACATACCAGGATGTAGACCTAGCACAGAATTGCTTGGCTGTGTTGTTGCAGACACTCACACACCAATTTCACCTGGATTGCCCATCTAGATACACACACATAACAGTTAAAAGGGTCAGTCATGACTCATTCTGTCTCAGTAGCCATTTGATACTTTATCCAAATCTCTGCCTGTTTCTCTTACTCACTCACATGCACTCACTACCTTTTGTGTCAGCCTAGGCCTTCTGCCTCCCTCACACAACATCCTATGCAAATGATAATAACTGTGCCATATCCTTGTTTTCTATCTTTTAGACTCACGGATACACAAATCTTTTGTCTGATGCTCAGGGTGGATAGCTGATTTAGTGCCGAGTACATGTGTTTTCGTGATGCTGTTTTGTAAATTGTACTGCTTTCTTACAGGTTTTTGTAATGTATGCATCCCTGCTAAACTGTTAGAACAACAAAACTGGACCAAGCCGTGAATAAAAGTGTGACAAAGGTCCAGCATGGTGAGAGTTTTTAAACACTGTGGTCTTCCAAACTTAGACAGCTGATGGAATAACAGGTTTTGCATTAGTATTTTTATGTATGTTCTGAGGGATATGAAGTCTAAAACTGAAATGTGTGTAATTTTCTAACTTCACTCTTTAATGATTTTCCATTATAAATATATGAGGCCAAACTGTGGACATTCATTGAAAATCTGTACATTTTAAACATAAGGCCTATTACTTGATAGAGGACACATGTATTCACATAAATCAGTGCTGCCACATCTTGACATAAGTGATGTAAAAATCACCCACCTTATACTTATTTACATTATCAAGTAACAGTATGCAAGGATACGCCATTCATTTGTATTTTTAGACATTTAGTTTTCTATTCCAGGTTCAACATTTACATTGGAAATCCAGCAGTTGCAAGAGTTTTAGTTCAGGACTGACTCTATATCATGCTAGCAGTACACAGCCATTACATGGGTAAGTAAAGGTTGTGAGCATTGCCTGGCATCAATGTTACTATATGTAAGTGCATAAGATGAAGGGTTTTTTGAAGGTTTTAGCCCCTTAGTTGGTGACCGTGTGTGTTATCCATTGCCGCTTGGCCAGCGCGAGACCATACTGTGCATGTCTATGTCTGCCTACACCCACAGTGGCAGCTGGTTCCCCCTCTGACTATTCACCTGTGTGTGGCTGTGGTGGCCTTGCCAGTGCTGGTGGGCTGTGTGGCTCTTCTCCATGCAATTCCTGCTACAGCTGTTTTTTCAGGATAATAATGTGGTACACAGCACAGACAGTGAATATGTCAGCACATGTACGGGGATTGTACTGCAGGGCTCCCCCAGACATATCTAGGCACAAAAGCTGTGACTTCAGCAGCCTAAACACACACTCTATATTTCTCGTTTGAGCGTGTGCCTCATTATAGCATTTTTCAATTGGTGTGTATGCATTTCGGATGGGCATCATCACCCAAAGTTGCAGCGCATAACCTGCATCCCCAGTAAATTACACTGTAGGATATCTCTCCTAGTAAACATCTCAAACAGTTGAGAGTTGTGCCAGATATGTGAGTCATGGTAACTGCCAGGGATGCCAGCAAACACATTCAGGATGATTCCCTTAGCATTACACAAGACCTAGCAGTTGAGAGTGGTATCTCTTTCTATTTATGTGCATCCTTCCCTGTTCCCCGGGTGATGCTTTGATTTCTACATGTGTACAGTTTATAGCACCCACGACTTTATGGTAGTGTGCTATAGGGTAGGACTCCTGCATAGTTCTGGCTCTGCCCTCAGTTGTACGCATAAAATATATGCACTCACTTGCATGTTGGAGCATAACATTCAGGAATTGATGGAGGATCCTGGCTGCTGATGCCTGTTACAACCCATCATATCTCCTGCTGGTCTCTGAAAGGTTCCTGTAGCTAAAATTCTAAGTGCTACACATACCTTAGTCTCAGTTGAGAGGTATGAGATATATATATATATATATATATGTGTGTGTGTGTGTATGTATATACACACACACATCAGATTTTTAATATTTTTGTCTGCAGTATTGCTGTATAGAGTAGTACATTTCTAGTATAAAATTGCTTCCTTTTATGACTTTTGGTACTTATGTTTCTTTACGCTAGACATACTTCTGCAAGCAGTTTGTTTTGCCACAAAGAACTAATATAGAATGTCACTGCTCAGTTTGTCTTATTTCACAAGCTGCTGTTCTGTTTAGGTATTCAGAGTTATTAATGTTTCAAGGTGTTGGCCCTCTTCAACACTCTGCAGACTTTTGGAATTTCACCCTAGTTTGACAGGTAACTAGTGTGAATGAAGATATATATTTCCTTTTGTTTCAACAACATTAAAAGAAAAAATCTATCTATATACATTAACACAGCAGATATAGCCATCAATTAAAATTAAGAGTCACACCAATCAGGAAGGACTTTAGTTTAAAAACTTTTATCGTTAATATCACAAGGTCCATGAATAAAAGGCATTAATTAAGCGGGAAGCAATATCAGCTTCCAGATTATGCCATTAGCTATTACTGAGGTAGTGTCAGACTTTAGCATCCTTCCCTCATAGTAAAATTTATATGTCAACAATACAGTATGTTAGGTAAGTAGGTAAAGAAAATTGCTAATTTAATTTGGGGAGTGGACTATAAAAAACAAAGTAAATTGTAAGTATCCCTTTGGGAAAAACATAAACTCAAGAAAATGTTATACTATCTTATCCCAACTAATATAAACAATCCAGAGCAAGGAGATAATCAATCCATTGCAGGCTTCCTGGAAGTTAACTTTATGCAAATACTGTCCCCATTGTCAGTAAGAACTCGGTCCATCACAGGATATCCTTTTTATAGACTGAGGTGTCATGACTCTTCTAACTTCAGAAAAATAGATATGTTCCAGGAATCTTGTGCTGCAGAAATTAAAAAAAAAAGATTTTTTTTTCAGACTCACTTAGATTGTAAAACAATTTAAGCACCGATTTGGGGGCATAAATAATGAATTTCAAAGGAAATATGGTTTAAATTTAGAAAGCAATATGTTCATATTTTTCGAAGGCATCAAGTATAAAATTCCAAAAATAAAGATCTAGTAAATATCACATGTAACTACTTAAAAGGGACTACATTAAACAACTTTCAGTATAACATTGCATGACATTATGCTAATGGCTACATACATCGACTTTTTACATGAAACAGGGGATGATTATTGCAAAACATTGTGCATTTAGCAATTCAGCTGAAAATGGTTTATTTGTCTATTATAAATCTCTTATCCCCTTTTGGAGCAAAGGGAAAAGAAGAGTTGCTCTGTCTTCCTGAAATCACTCACCCTTTTCATATAAAACAAGAACTGACAAAGTATGCAAAGGATAAAAGGGGTTTCACTCCCCTAGTTTCTGTCCTGAAGAGAAAAGAAAACAAGGTGATGCATGATTTGGTATGAGGGCAATCATTTTGGAAAGAAACATGGGTTCATCCTGATGGACATCTAAACCTTGTGAAAGAAAACATGGCTCTCTATAAATAACTTGCAGCTCTGAGATGCTTCAAGCAGAGATGGTGGCTACCAAGCAAAACTTTTTCTAAGAAACAAACTTCTGAACCACTGAACTAGTAGATCAAGTGGGGAATGGGTGGGATTATCAATCAAGAAGTTAATGTCCCAAAAAGGAGGAGAAGTACTCTTCAAAGGAAGGAAGAGAACAGCACCCCTTTGAGGAACTACTTAACTAGTTAATGCTGTGAGACAGTCCTGTTCTGATCGTGTGTTCAGTGGAAATGTTTGAAACGCGCATCCTGATAAAGAATTTGATATTTAAAGCAAGTTGTGTACTGTACATTTTGAGATAATTAATATTCTTATGTTTACCTCTGATGTGAATGTATAGTTTACTATTATTTTATCATAATTATATATTATACCATAATTACTGTATATTATAATATTGTATATTACCTGTAAACCAGCTACCATCAGACTACCTGAAAATGGTTGCAGAAATCATAGAATTCCCTGTGTCCATATTAATTATAGCAGAAAAACGTGTCCCATTGCTGTGGAAAAAATCCTACATCATAGTACTGCACAAAGGTGGCACATCTACAGAGTTTAATAACTACAGACCAATAGTGATTCTCTACCCCTCTCCAAAATATTAAAGAAATGCATCCATTTGCAGATGATACAATACCTAACCTCAAATAAACTGCTCTCAGAAACACAGCATGGCTTTAGACCCCAGCACAGCACCACAAATATTATACACTACATTTTACCAATATAATAAATGAACATAGAAACAATGGTCTGCATGCGTTTAGCATGTTCTTAGACTGGTCAAAGGCATTTAATACTATCTTGCACCAGCAACTGCTCATTCAACTCTCAATAGCACTTTCACAAAACTCTTTGTTATGGTTTCTCAGTCACCTATCTGGAAGGCAACAAGTAGTAAATGGCAACAAACCTACTCATCCTTTCATCTAGTTACTACAAGTATCCCTCAGAGCTCTATCCTAGGTCCTCTACTATTTAATATATTTATTAATAACCTCCATACCTCCACTCACCATGCTAGTTTAGTTCAGTATGTAGATGACTGAACATTAATATGTGCGGCCTCAACAATAAGTAAGCTCTAAGACATTACCAGAAAATCTTTTTCCTCTGTAGAAACATGGCTCAAAGAATCAAACCTCCTACTCAACCCCAAGAAAACTAAGTAAATACTTTTTACCTCAAAAAAGTTGCCATAATCAACTCAGACTGTCAAACAGATTTTTTAACATAAAGTCAGCAAATAATATTGTCATTGAAACTGTAGCTCAGAGTAAACTTCTAGGTGTTATAGTGGAGAACAATCTCATATATGACCAGTATATACTATACTGCACACCATTAAAACAACTCACCAGAAACTAGGCTCCCTTTATAGGATCAATGGATTCCTTACAGATACTGCAAGAAAAAGTATACCCACCACATTATTGCCAACTCTCTTAATTGCCGCCTCTATTCTAAAAAACATAAACAATACACAAAGAAAGAAACTTGCCTCCTGCTAAAATAAAACAGCTAAAGTTGCCACCAATCTCCCTCATAGGATCCACCATTGTCATAGCTTAAAGCAATTAAACTGGCTTGAACTAAACAACTACCTAACATATTCAGAACTAACTACAGCACACAAGCTCATTCATCATCCAGAAAAAGTAACAAATTCGTATTACTTCCAAATAAGTCAAATAATGTTGCAGGAGACTTGCTGTACTCCCAGTATGTTGCTAAACTCTGGAATAGTATCCCCTCACAAACAAAACTATCTGACAAACTCAGTAGTTTTAAACCACTGCTTAAACAGCATCTTAACCAATCCTGGTCCTGCACAAGCTCATCTCAAGGTTCAGACTTAATGTTCATCATACAATACTCTCCAAATACTCCACTTAAACAGAATACACTCAACCTCACAGTGAAATGACAGAACAATTTTTATACATAACTACTACCTGTACAATCCACTAAGTTGCAAGTGAGCTTTCTTGTTAGTAACGTCCACCTCTGTAAAATCTTAGAATGCATAAATGCAACTACTGGCTGCTTATAAATGTAAACAGAGATGTAACTACTCTGTATTTACCTGGAACTTAGTATAATGCAATGTAAGCAAATGGAGCTTTTCTCCCCGAGCCTCCACTAAAATGGATATTACCCAGTCGGACTTTCCCGGTAAAGACAAATAAATAATATTATTGTATAAATTAGTATCTTAATAATCTCTGAATTTATTTTGCTTTCAGTATACACCTTCATTTCCCCACAAGTTTGTTTAACAGTTGCTTGTTTCAGATTCATCTATTCTCTAAAGTGCTTTATGATAAAGCAGTGAAATAAAAGTAAAGCTGAGTTGAACTGACTACGGGATAACTAAGACCTAAAAACACAGAGGTGCCAAAGGCAAGCCAAGATACCTTGGTGGCTAATCAACTGAGCCAGAACTTGATACCTTTTCAATATTGCAAACTGTTTGATGAGTGCAAGGCTACCAGGTGACCTTGATCACTTCAAAGACTGTGTCAAGGAAATCTGGCATGAAATAAAGAACTAGGTTAGAATCTAGAAATGGAGGTGAAGCTTATTGTCACCTCAGCTAAGGGGAATGCCTTAGGCTTACATTTACAGGAATCTGACAGGCTGAACCACACCTTTCTTTGCCATCATGGGGTAAATAAGATGAAGCTTGGTCTTCCTTCTCTTAATTTTCTGATTAGGTAGAAAATTAGAAGAAAGAAGAGAAAGGTCTATAGGAATCTTTTCTTACATGGAAGAGAGCGTTCATCCATCATTAGTTCCCCCTTGGCCTGGTGAAAGGAGCACAGTTTTGAAAGGATCACATTTTTCTCAGACTGTCAAACAGGTTGCTTTCTCGGGTGGTCCTCTGTTGAGGATTGACCAAGTAGAATTCCTACATCCTCACCTCAAGGAAGGAGATGCAGCTATGACTCAGGACGTCTGGCAGCACATTCACTTATCCTGAGATGTGAATAGCAGTAAGAGTTGCATCTTTGTCTATGGCCTACTTTCAGAGATATGACAACTCTCTGCATTGGGTGTATGAGCAAGTGTCATCCTGCTTGTTTAGTTACCAAACCTAGGAGTGGTTGTCTGATTGGAGCAGGAGGAGTTTTGGTCTCAGCTATCCCTAAAAAGCCCTGACGGCAAGAAAAAAAGAGTTATGTACTTACCATAACTTGGAATCTGTTCTATCAAGTGTCATTATTCATCACGGATGGGTCTTGGATCCGACCTCAGATCCGAGCTGACAACTGAAGGACAGATCCAGAGCTCAAGCTCCTCCCCTTCCCATAATCCCTCACTGACCTACGACCCTCAGCTTGAGTTTTCTGGATAGAGAAAAAAACAGTCTGGACTGCCTATAATACTAGAAAGTCCTTAAAGGAAGACATCCCTCCACACCTACCAGATCTCCAGAAGGAAGGCGGAAGGAGGTTGGGAAATGTGATGAATAATGACACTGGATAGCAGATTCCAATTTATGGTAAGTACATAACTCTTTATCTGATGCTATCCGTGTCATTATTCATCACGGATGGGTCAGAGTCCCCAGCTACTATGAACTTTGAGAGACCTCAGAGAAGGATATGCATGAGCACAGAGGAACCAAAGGAAGCCCTGATCCTAGACACCAAATCCAACTTATATCGTGTAATAAATGTGTTAGGATTAGACCAAGTAGCAGCAGTGCAAATATCATCCAATGAAATCTTAGCCAAAAAGGCAGAAGAAGTAGCCACAGATCTAGGAGAGTGAGTTTTAACTGGTCTGGAAAGTTCCATGTGTCTGCTGTCATAAATGAAGGAAATACAGCTGGTGATCCAATGAGAAATGGATACGTTGGTAACTGCCAGACCTTTCCTGGCCTGAGAGAAGGCTAGAAAGAGCTGATCCAATTTTCGGAATTCCTCATTCCTCTTAAGATAAAATCGCAATTGTCTACAGACTTCCAAACAATGCAACATATATTCCCCTTTATTAGAGAAATTAGGGAAAAGCACAGGAAGCTGAACAGACTGGTTAAGATTGGCCTCCAAAGCTATCTTAGGAATGAACAAAGGATTAGTCCTGAGAGATAGCCTATCCTTGCAGAAGACCATAAAAGAGTGCTTAATGCTACGAGCCTGCAACTCGTAAACACTCTTTGCACAACTAATAGCCACCAAGAAGGCCATCTTCCAGGACAGGAATTTGAGATCACAAGATGTTGCAGGCTCAAAGGGCTTTTGTGTCAAAGACTGCAATACCAAAGTAAGATCCCATGGTGGGGAGGGATCTTTGATAGGAGGTCTAAGGAGAAATACCCCTTTGAGAAAGGCATTACACAGTCTGGAAGAAAAGGTGGGACCCTCATTCACAAGGAAATTTGAGATGGCCACCAAATGGAGTTTAATCATGAAAAAAACTAGCTCCTTCCTGAAATATAGAAGCCAAAACAAACAGAATGTAAGGAATAGGGGCTGAAAAAGGGTCTAGATTTCATTGTCTGGTGCAAAATGAGAATCTTTGCCACTTGCTAGTATATACCTTCTTGGTAGATTTTATTTTGAAGCTAAGATAATATTCTTCATCGGAGAGGAAAGCCGGAACTGGGAAGTGATCACTGGAATTGGAGGAACCATGCTGTTAGACGAAGAGACTGAAGGTTGGGAAGAATAAGCCCCCAAGGGTGGGAAATGAGATCCAGAGTGGGATCCAATATCCAGGGAGGATACTTCAGATGAGACCAAAGCAGGCAGAACCATGCCTGACGAGGCCAAAAAGGGGCAATAAGGATGAGAAGGGTCTTCAGGTGACGGGCTTTCTGCAAAACGTTGGGAATGAGGGTAGTTGGGGGTAGGCATATAGGAGCCCCAATGGCCAATTGTGAACTAGGGCATCCCTGGGAGACTCCCCTGAGGGGGGGATCAGGGCAAAGTAATTGCTGCATTTGTGGTTGACAGGGGAGGCAAACAGATCACAGTAAGAAACACCCCAATGGTCAAATATCCAATGTGCCACTGACAGATTTAGGGACCACTCATGAGGACTCAAGATAATCCTGCTCACTTTGTCAGCTAACATGTTGGAACTGCCAGGGATGCACATTGCAAGAAGAAAGCACCTGGAGGATATCACCCATTTCCACACTCTCATGGCCTCTCTGCACAGGGAATAAGACCGTGTTCCCTTCTGCTTGCTGATGTACCAGACCACTGCCATGTTGTCCATTTGAACTGCTATAGTCCTGAGAGGGGAGACACTCCTGAAAGGCTTGCAGTGTTAGGACTGCTCTCATTTCCAGGACATTTATGTACAATTTCGTCTCTACAAGGGACCACATGCCTTGAACCATCCTTCCCAGAAAATACCCCCCCCCCACCCAAACAGGGAGGCATCCTTGGTCACTGTGACCTTGTGTTGGGGAAGACAAAAGGGCCTGCTTAGGATCAAATCCTGAGTTTGAAGCCACCAAGCAAAGTGGTTTCTGCACACCTGAGAGATCCTGTTGGTCATGGACATGGGGTGAATCTGAGCAGACCACTGAACCACCAGGGTCCAGTGCAGGACTCGCATGTGATATCTGGCAAGAGGCACTAGTTGGATAGCAGCCAAAATTGAATCTTGCACCTGCAAGATTAAGTGGGCTGTGGCATGATTGAGCATCAGCAACTGATGGACCTGGTCCCGAACTATTTGAACTCTGCAGGGAGGGAGTGTTGGAGTCTCTGACTGTATTTAGAAGAACCTCAATAAACTCTAGTATATGGGGAAAGATTTGACTTGAAGAGGTTGACTGTGATGCCAACATCATAAAAGAGGTGTAAGGTATAGTCTAAGGCCACAATTGATGCCTCATGGGGCTATGAGGAGCCAATCATCCAGGAAGGGAAAGACCTGGAATCCTTGCAGTCGGAGATGAGCTGCCACCACTGTCATGCAATTGGTAAACACTTGGGGGGCTGTGGTGAGTCCAAAGGGCAGGGCTTTGAACTGGTACTGACTGGCCCCTAACTGAAAGTGCAGGTATCTCCTGAAGCATCTGTCGATTTTGATATAATAGGCATCCCTGAGATCCACTGAGCACATCCAATCGACCCTGAGCAGAAGAGGCAGAATGGACTGTATAGTGACCATCCGGAACTTGGACTTCTTGACTGACTGGTTCAACTCGCTGAGGTCCAAAATAGGATGCAGGTCCCAGGTCTTTTTTGGCACCAAAAAGAAGTAAGAGTAAGTTCTGGACCCTCGTTGTCCTGTTGGGACCTCTTAGATGTCTCTTTTTAGAAGAAGGTCTTGGACCTCGATATGGGCAAACTTCCTTTGGTGGGGTGGAACTTCTGGGAGAGATTTTGGAATTAGAGGGGGATGAAATAACCCCTAGAAATGATCTTTAACACCCACTGATCTGAGGTGATATTTGTCTAGGCTAGTGGGTGAAGGGAGTGTCATCCCCTGACTGCCTCCAGGGCAAGACAGTTGGGCAGTGGTTCAGGAGCGCTTAGTGGGCTTCTCGGAGAAGGGTTCCTGGCAGCCCTGAATCTGTGAACCCCCCCCCCTGTCTCTGGGGTGGCATCTGCCATTGAAACCCCTACCCCGGCCAGTATAAGAGGATTCCTGTGGAGAATCCTGGAAGGGGGACTGAATCCTGTGGAACCAAAGTTTCTTACTGTCCCTCTAATTCACGGAAAAGGATCTTTGGGGCGTAGAGAACTTGATTCCCACTGCGGACAGAGTCTTCCCTACCTGCTCACTGTGGGTCAATATCTCTTTGACAGAGGGACCAAAAAGGTAGACCGATCGAAGGGGGAGTTAGTAAAAGACACCATAAAAGGTTCAGCAAACCTGCAAAAGTGAAGCCAAGTGTGCCATCTAAAAGCAATGCCTGCACCTGCCATTCAAGAGGTGGGCTCCACTGCATTTGAGATCAACCTCATTGAAGCATTAGCCAGGGAAGTTAGAGTGGATAGCTTCGGAAAGATCAATTTAAGACACTCCAGAGACAGCAACTCTGAAAGGGAGGTGGTGAGTTCAGAGACCAAATCGCTTTGAAGCCAGGTAAACTGTGCCATGTACTTGGTTGCTCTCAGTCCAAATGTAGCCGAGGCAAACATGCACTTCCCAAAGGGGTCAATTGCCTGAGACTCCCTGTTCAGGGGATGGACCATGGAGCTCTGTTTGGCAAGCTCCTTCTTCGAAGCTGTGGCCACCATGATGGGGACGGTCTTACTCCAAAAAGTTTTATCCTTTGGGATACTAAGAAATTTCTCCACCTTTTTGAGAACTGGTTCCACTGTGTCCGGCTCCTTCCATGGCCTGTCTGCAAAGAGTTCTATGAGCTCATCTGCAGGGTGGGAGACCCAGGTAGAATATGGGCCCATCCCGAAGGCCTTTAGGAACATGGATTCCTCTGAAAACAGGGTTGGGGAAGACCAACTGCCTCTTTGCTTTAGAATCTCAAGGATGTCCCCACAGGACACTTCCTCAAACAGAAGTGTGGGGGACCCCATCTCCCTTCTCAAAATCCATGTCCTCAGTGAAGGACTCACTAGTGGAGTTCAAGTGCCTCCTCTTGCATGTCCTCTTCTGTGGGGGCTCCTCCATGGTGGGCTCTGGGGAGGACTTGGAAGTGGCAGGGACCCAAACGGGGTAGCACCCATCTGAAGGCACTCACAGGAGGGCTGACTCTGGAAGGATGAGGAGGGCTACCTGCCTAAGTCAAGAGTGGCTGGGGAGGATCTAGAGATGAATGAGAGGTAACTGCCCAGCCGGAGAAAGTCCTCTCTACCACCTGGAAGGCTGATGGACTGGATGAGGCCCCTCTCTTCTCTCCCATGGCCACAGCTGGCTGGGAAGGAAGGAGGGGACTCAAATGCAGCACCAGCATAACCAGAAAATATCATCCATGAGCTGTCCAGTGTGGAGGGTCCCAAGCAGAGGGAATGGTCCAAAACCTCCGGGCCTGTCCCCAACCCCTGGGAACCAGTATAGACCTTGCGGGGCCGAGGTGCAGCCAGTTCTGAGTGCGGCAGAAAAAAGCCTGCCAGGGACCCTGACGGTGGTGGAAAGGGAGGGATACCTGACACTATTGGCCTCTCACAGGGAATGATCTGATCCTGGTGATCCAAACCCGGGTGGGTCGGATGAGGAAAGTGAAGTCCTGTGGATGGGGAAGATCCCCTGGTCAACTAAGCTGGGGATGGTAACAAGCCCAACTCAATTGGGCCTTGAGAAAACTCATAATCCTGCCATATGTGTTGAGAGCAGACTTCTGGAAGACATGGAAGATACCAAAGGATGTCCTGACCTGGATGGAAACCCTGACACTGTCCTGTGGTCTTGGGAAGGAGACTCCTATGCCTTGGAGCTGAACTCCTGGACCTTGAGGGGGAGCTTTCAATGATTACTGGATCTGATATAACCTTTGGATCCAAAGATCTGGACAGATCTGATGGCTTAGTCGGCACTGAAGATGGATCCAACAGAGGGGCCAGATCTGAAGGTGGCTTGTGCCAAGTCAGATGCAAGGGCTTCCGAGGCTCCAAGGCCTCAGATCCAACAGACTGATCCAAGATTCTCAGAGTAGAAGAGCTTGGATCTGAACTCAGAGAGGCTGGGGCTGGGATCTGCGATCCGACAGCCTTGGCTTTTTGAAGCAGAATCCCTCAATGAAGAAGAGGAGGTCTTCATTTTGGGATCTGCTGGAGGCTAGAGGACCCCCCCTTAGCAAGTTCTTTTAACAGAAGTTTACTCCTGCACTCCATGAGAGCCCTGGGGTTGAATGAGACACAAATGTCACATTCAAAATCCAGTTGACTCTCTCCAAGGCAATAAATGCACTCCTCATGCAAGTTGGAATGCGGCATTTTCTGACTGCATGAGAAGCATCTTTTAAAGCCTGAAGGCTTCTCAGACATTTTAGAAATAAAGCATACACACACACACACACCCGAACAACACCTGCACTCTCTACAGGGAGGGGGAGATAGAAACACTACCTTACTGGCAAAAAGGGAGCTAATAGAGGGACTGCTAAGGTAAGAAAAAAGACCTCTGGGGGAGAAACACTACTGAAGACCTGGGAAGAAAAGGCAGGAACCCATGGAAAAAGACTTAGAAAAGCTATAGGGAGGGAAGGAAATATAAACTAACTACACTGAAGGAAAAGGAACACTAAAGCTATAATAAATGAGGGAAAAACTCTGAAAGAAAAAGGCAATTTACACTTATGTGAAGTGAAGTCGCTGGAGCTGTAGGATACACGTCCGAGCGTTTCCTTGGCAAATGAGATCTGAGGGTCATAGGTCACTGAGGGATTATGGGAAGGGGAGGAGCTTGAGCTCTGGATCTGACGTTCAATTGTTGGCTCGGATCCGAGGTCAGATCCAAGACCCATCCATGATGAGTAATGATATGGATAGCATCAGATCACTGTCTGAATCTTTAACTGACAAATGCAGAACACTCTTTCCTAGATGGCAATCCTGCCTTAAACAATGAAAAAGCTGAAGTAGGCTCCTCACCTTACTAATGAAGCAATCAGGACCTGTGACAGGTTGTACAGCAGGAATGGAAAGTATACAGTGATGCTTATAAGGAAAGACTCCCCACACACACCAAAGTCCAGCAATATGGGCTTGATACCATAAGAATATTCTTGAATGATTGGTGACCTTTCAGCCCCTGTCACTGCACTCAGCATTGCAACATCAACTTCCTCAGATAAATGGCTAAATGGCACATGTGCAAAAGCAACATTTACAGCAGGAAAATTAAATCATCAATATTATTTGCAGTCCAGTGTTGAAATATAAAAAGTAAAACCTTATTTAAGATTGATGACTCTGGCTCTAAGAGACAGAGACTAGGTGGTGCTGAAGGCCAGAATGTAGATTTTAAATTAGAATGTATTACAAGAATTAGAATGTATTACAAGAAACAACAACTTGTAGAAACGGCAATGGAATATATCAGAGGAAATATACTTATACAGCAAAGGGATTAGCAAAAACAAGAAAAAGTAAATGAGACACACTGTCAGTGTTGTGTAGCTCTGCAAGATGAAGTTGGAGTACTAACTGAGCATGTAAAAAAGCTAAGGTAATCGGACAGCACTGTCATTAAACAGAGAAAGAAGCAATAATGACATGGAAGATACCAAAGGATGTCCTGACCTGGATGGAAACCCTGACACTGTCCTGTGGTCTTGGGAAGGAGACTCCTATGCCTTGGAGCTGAACTCCTGGACCTTGAGGGGGAGCTTTCAATGATTACTGGATCTGATATAACCTTTGGATCCAAAGATCTGGACAGATCTGATGGCTTAGTCGGCACTGAAGATGGATCCAACAGAGGGGCCAGATCTGAAGGTGGCTTGTGCCAAGTCAGATGCAAGGGCTTCCGAGGCTCCAAGGCCTCAGATCCAACAGACTGATCCAAAATTCTCAGAGTGGAAGGGCCTGGATCTGAATCCAAAGAGGCTGGGCTTGGATCTGAGGATCTGCAATCCAACAGCCTCGGCTTTTTTTGAAGCAGAATCCCTCAATGAAGAAGAGAAGGTCTTCATTTTGGGACCTGCTGGAGGCTAGAGTACCCCCCCCCCCCTTAGCAAGTTCCTTTAACAGGAGTTTATTCCTGTGCTCCATGAGAGCCCTGGGGGTTGAATGTGGCACAAATGTCACATTCAAAATCCAGTTGACTCTCTCCAAGGTAATAAATGTGCTCCTCATGCGAGTTGGGCTTTTTCTGACTGCATGAGAAGCATCTTTTAAAGCCTGAAGGCTTCTCAGACATTTTAGAAATAAAGCATACACACACATGCACACACACACGAACAACACCTGCACTCTCTACGGGGAGGAGGAGATAGAAACACTACCCTACTGGCAAGAAGAGAGCTAAGACAGGGACAGCTAAGGTAAAAAAAGAGAGACCCCTGAGGGAGAAACACTACTGAAGACCTGGGAAGAAAAGGAGGGCACCCATGGAAAAAGACTTAGAAAAGCTATAGGGAGGGGAGGAAATATAAACTAACTACATTGAAGGATAAGGAACACTAAAGCTATAATAATAAGGGAAAAACTCTGAAAGAAAAAGGCAATTTACACTTATGTGAAGTGAAGTCGCTTGAGCTGTAGGATACACATCTGAGCGTTTTCGTGGCAAATGAGATCTGAGGGCCGTAGGGTAAGTGAGAAGCTTGAGCTCTGGATCTGACCTTCAGTTGATGGCTCAGATCCGAGGTCAGATCCAAGACCCATCGGTGATGAATAATGACACAGATGACATCAGATCACTGTCTGAATCTTTAACTGACTAATGCAGAACATTCTTTCCTAGATGGCATCCCTGCCTTAAACAATAAAAAAGCTGTAGTAGGCTCCTTACCTTACTATTGAAGCAATCAGGACCTGTGACAGGTTCTACTGCAGGAATGGAAAATATACAGTGACGCTTATAAGGAGAGACCCCCCCCACACCAACGTCCAGTGATATGGGCCTGATACTATAAGAATATTCTTGAATGATTGGTGACCTTTCAGCCCCTGTCACTGCACTCAGCATCGTAACATCAACATCCTCAGATAAATGACTAAATGGCACATGTGCAAAAGCAACATTTACAGCAGGAAAACTGAATCGTCAATATATTTTGCAGTCCAGTGTTGAAATACAAAAAGTAAAACCTTATTTAAGACTGGTGGCTCTGGCTCTAAGAGACAGGGACTAGGTGATGCTGAAGGCCAGAATGTAGATTTTAAATTAAAATGTATTGCAAGAAAGAACAACTTGTAGAAAAGGCAATGGAATATAAGAGAAGAAATATACTTATGCAGCAAAGGGCTTAGCAAAAACAAGAAAAGGTAAATGAGACACACTGTCAGTGTTGTGTAGCTCTGCAAGATGAACTTGGAGTACTAACTGAGAATGTAAAGCAGCTAAGGTAATCAGACAGCACTGTCATTAAACAGAGAGAGAGAGAGAAAGTAGCAATAATGGAGCACATGGTTTCTGAAAATGAAAAGGGGCAACACAAACAAAGAATTCTAGATTTGTTGAAAAGATTCTCTGAAATTTCTGTAGAGAATGGAATGATGAAACACAAGAGTAAATCTTAAGGTGTTATGTCAAATTATATCACAAGTAAAAAGGAAAAAGTTCAAAGTGGCCTAGTGGCAGAACTTGAAAGGAAAAAGAAGTCAGTTACACAGCCAAATGACATTGTGTGTTTATAGACTGAAAAGGAAAAACCCAAGGTCTACCATGTGCTTCATGTTACATGGTAGGAGACATTAACACGAGTGAAACCGAAACTACTGTTCTAAACTTAGCAAAAGCATTGGCCATTGTGATGCCCTGATAGAACTGCCTGTTCAGAAAAGGACTGTATACAGAACTAAGAAACTGCAAATACTATGTCTTCTGTAAGTTTTGAGATATTGTCTGACAGTGTCCAAACGGGGGAACTATCTCAAAGAAAAATAAGCCTCTGCAACTGAGGTCATGGACCAGACAAGGTGGATTCTGGTAAGTTAGTCTTACTTAAATACACTGTTCTGAGCTGGGGGATCATATGATGCTGGAGTCTGTAGAACTGCAGTCTTAATACAGTCTGGTAAGAGGATCCATACATGCCCTGATGAAGAAGGCCATGGCAGACACTCTTGAACAGAAACATGACTTAAGGCCTGCTGAGACAGAGAGAGAGAGGATGTCTGTCTACTGTGAAGAGGGATTGATGCTTGGAGGAGGGACTCTAGGTAACTGCTAAATCAAACTTATGGAATTGTGAGTTGTTGGAGAAGGATCTTGTGGATGACTATAAAATAACTCAAAACCTCTTGTTGAGTGCCTCTATCATTTATGCCCACACCAGTGCAGGAATGCTATATTCCTCAATTGTTTAGTGTTGAAATAATAGCACATATGACCTCTAACTGGAAGTGTAACTGCAGTTATAATAAACTGTGAGCATCCCCTTCTAAGTCTTTTAACTACACAATCATGCTCTACTCATTGAATCTCTCTAATATAACAAGTACATCATAAAACCCTAGGTCACAACACAGTACTCATTATCCCTACCCTTTCAGGTGGTTAGTTCAAAACATAGATTCATAGGTGTGTACTAGGCTAATGGCCTTGGAGCCTTTACAAGTCTAGACCATAGAAGTGCCCTGGTATCGTGCCGCCCAATGTTAGTTCCCAGTGCCTCTATCAAGTAGAGCCACTGGAGTGATCCCCAGGGTGAACTTTCTATTACACATCCACTCATCAAGATTTCTCTTGAAGACAGACAGAGAAGTGCTCTGCTTGACATGTATGGGAAGTCTATTTCAGAGGATGGGCAGTCTCTGGGTGAGGAACCTGTCCCTCTAACATGTTCTGATTGTGGTAATGAGGCTGAGATCTCTGGAGAGTGTGGTGCAGAGGGATTCCTTTAAATGTAGCATTTCTAACAGAGCTGGGTCAGACATGGCTTTGTAAGTCAAGCAGAGATTGCCTTTAAGTAGGTGATACAAGACAGAGAATAGCTGGAGTCTTTTGAGTCTGTCCATGTAGGACGTTTAATGCCTAGGATCATCTTTTTGTGGTACATCTGTGGTCTCTCCAGCTTTTGCAGGTGTCTAGTGAGGTACATGCCAATTAGGGCATTACACTCAATGACTGGTCTAATGAGGGTAGAAACAGAGAGAGAGAGAGAGAGACGATGACCTCTTTCTTCCTGGATGCAAAACCTTTGGTAATGAGATGTGCCACAAAGGAAGACTTTCTGACCACAGTGGCAATGTGGTGGTCAAAGGAGAGGTTGCTGTCAACCTGTGTCCCCAAATCTCTTATAATGCCTTCAGTGTTCAGTGGGCTTCCATCGATGTGGTAATTAGTGAGAACAGAGTTTTTCCCAAAGGGGATGACGACACATTTTTTGGCGTTAAGCTTAAGCCCATGGTTTTGACACCAGTAATTGGTCTCAGTGAGGCCTTTCTGTAAGATGTCTGCATCACTTGGGGAGTTAATAATGGCTCCCAGCTTGCAGTCATCTGTAAACTTGGTCAGCCAGAGTCCCTTTGCGTTGGCCTGGACTTCTGAGAAGTAGATGCCAAACAGGAGAGGACCCAGGACCGATCCCTGTGGGACTCCACTCGTGACTGGTTGGCAGTCTGACTTGGAGTCCGTACATTCACACTATGTTCTGTGAGCCAGTTTGCAACCCACCTAGTGATATGATGCCAGTTTGCTTTGTAGTTCGTGTAGAACACAGCCAGGGATATTATCGGATTCCATGGAAGCTGTATTCTTGAATTAATGCAGCTTTAACCTGTGCTGTAGTAATGCTGGGTGCCTGGCATTCTTCCTGTATTGTGATTTGTCCTTTCGGGGGTGGGGTGTAAAGTTGGCATTGAATCTGTCAGCCAATATGTTGGCAATATCTGTTGGCTCATTATATGAGGTACCATTCTGCAGTAACTCAGAGAAAAATCTGGGTATTGCCATGGAGCTTCTTGATTTAGCTACAGAAGGCTTTGTGATTGTTTTTAGTATCTGCCGAAATTCTGCCTTTATAGCTGGCTTTAGAGGATTTGATGAGGGATCTCCTTTTGTTGAAGCTAATAAGGGTGTTTTTCCAGTCTTGGGACTTCACCTTTTTCTGCAACAGTTTCTTCCTTCTGTTGTAGAGTTTATTAATGGCAGGGGACCACCAGAATGGCTTCCTTTTTTTTTGGCGGAGAGTGTCTTGGTTTAGTCTCATATCACCCTTAAATCTGCAGCTCCATGTAGTGATACATGATTTGCACAAGCTCCCCCCCTTTGTCCTTCCCTATCAATGTGTGTCCTGAAAGAATGTGTGTGTGTCTTTATATATACATATGTGTGCATATGTATGTAAAGGTGTACCATTAATAAGTGAAAACACTCAAAGTCAACTACAGGAACATCAAACGCATAAGGTTGAAAACACAGAAGTTGATACATCAGTAAGAATGCACCGAGAAACACCCTCATCATAGGCAATCTTTTACTTTTTAAAAATAAAATAAAACACTATTTTTGAAGGGGGCAAGCTCTCTTGTCCCCCTCCACACCCCCTGATAATTATATATACTAACTCGGAGATGCACAAACATAGGGTAAGTGTAAATTTCACAACTCCTGGATTTGTGCAAACTCACACACCTGTCACTTAACTGTCTAGTCCACCATATGCTGTCAATTAGGCAGCTGTCGACTAAACACTAATTTGGCTGGGTCACTATCACCCAGATATATAGAACAGAGTTTCCATATAAGAAAAAGTATGAGGTACTTTTGATATGGGTATCAAAAATGATTATAGATGGTAATACTACATGTTATTTAGGAATATATCTACAGTGTACATTACCATTCATAGAAAAGCAGCGAGTCTAAATGTGTTAACATTACAACACCTGGTTAATCTTAAGGAGAAATGAGTTGTATCTCATCAACAAACTGAGCAATTCAAGGCTACACTTCAAGAGAATTATGCAGTCACTAACCAGTGCCTGGTCAGTCATCAAGAAAGGACAGATCAACTTCTGCTTGATATCCAGCTACAAATTTCCTCCTTTGTTAAATAGCTGTCCACCTCCTAATGAATGCAGATTTCCAAAACAACCCTGAAGAACATTGGACCTGAGGGTGACCTAGTTATTTTAGAAAATAAATGCAGACACTGATAACTGACCCTAGACAGAATGGGCCAGAATTCTGTTATTCCACCTAACTGGAGTGGGCTGTTGCAGAGGTTCACCTGAAGCACAATCCTGTAAATTTCATAACTGGGCATTTTCTATGGATATACCACTGAGAGCTTAAACAGAGTTGCTATATAGTTTGAAACTGTGGTTAGATCCTCGCATAAACAATGTAAGCAATTTTTTGCTGTAGGTACATTTAAGAGACCACTCTCTAGTAACTTAAGAAAGTTGATAGCCCAGAGTGATATTCAGTCTTCAGAACAAATAATTGGTCTAAAAGAGCACTTGTTACTAAGTGAAATTACAGATTCTAAACCAAATGTAACAATGACTAAGGGAATAAACATTCACCTAAATTTGCTTCTTGATCTGCAACTAAGAAGAAATTGTCATCATTTGAATCAATCTATTTTAAATGCTCTAAAAAGACATATAGTGAGGTACTGCATAGCTAATGCCAGCAATACAAAACCTGTTTAAACTGCTAATACTAATTAGCAGTCTGTTAAACAAATGTGTATGCCAGTGCAGTGTGACAATAATGAATGGCTAACTGATAGAAGTGTAGAATCTGCTTTCTCCCTTGTGCTAGCCTAGCACCAGCCTTATAAAATGTCCTGTTGTGGTAAAGGGGAGAGATTTACTAGGGCTATTAGGCTCAGGAAACATGAATACATTACTTAAATCACAATATATTTGCAAAACTAAAACAATTGGTAAGAAGAAAATTGAAATGATGTGTGTGCATGGAGACAACACGGGATATCTGGTTCACTAATTACCTCATTAACAGGCAACAATCAACTAAATGGCAGAATTCTTGCTCCCCTTTCCTAAACACCACCACTGCTGTTCCTCGGGGCTCCATTTTAGGCCCACATCTGTTTAGCATATTTATCAATAACTTCCACACCACACTCTTTCAAGGCTCAGTCATCCAGTACACAGATGACTCCACTATCATCTGCACTAAACAACTCCTCAGAACTACACCAACTCACCCAAAGCGCCCTCACCTCCACCGAAATTTGGATGTCTAATATTCATCTTGCCCTGAACTCCAAAAAAAAACAAACCAGTAATCATTGGCTCCCAAAAGTCCACACCCCTACAAAAAGAGAACTTCACCATTCAATCCCTAAATGGTACCACCATCGACACTATACCTAGCACAAAACTCCTACATGTCATCATAGATGAAAACCTTACATTTGACCTGCACATCCAGTCCAATGTCAAAAAGACACATCAAAAGTTTGGCACTCTCTACTGATACAACATCTACTCAGTGCATCAGCCCGACTTTCCCTTGTCTCTTTTCTATTACCCTCTATTTTATATGGTGGCCCCTCCTCACCAACATTTAGTCCTCTCTAAAGTCCAAACTAGACTCATGCTACAACAAAATTGCTAAGTTTGTAACTAATGCCTCCTAATCATTCCAAAACTGCTTATCATTACGCAACCTAAAATGGCTTATACTCCCCAACTAACTCACCTTTATCCAACTAACTACAGTTCACAAACTCATTCATAATCCATCCATGTGCCCTACTCTATCTTCTATACTTACTTTATACCATCCTAACAGTCTACTCCGATCCAACAACAAACTGCTCGTAAATGTAGAAAAACCCAAACTTTCAGATGGCCAGATGCTTTACTACTTTACATCACAAAACTTTGGAACTCCCTCCCCCCAACACTTAGATCCACCCTGCTCAGTAACCCTCTTCAAGACATCTCTGAAACAACACCTCTCCTCATCTTGACTGTGCACATGTGCTAACACCATATCTCATATAACCTAACTTCAACCATCACAACTATTCTCACACCCACTCTACTACTCTGGCATCCTCCTTTCACATCCACCTGTCTTTTTACTTACTCCGCCTCTCTATCCTGTCCACTTCACTCTTCTACTAACCCTCATTGTCCTACCATTGATCTCTCCTTTCTACTTCCCTCTCTTCCTAACCCTTACAGACTTACCACTGAACCAGGTGAGACATTCAGGTACTCGCGCAGTCCTCCTTAATATCATACCACCACTTATATCTGCAACAATATCCACCGACTTTGCTGATTTCTGCAACAGGACTTGTATAGCCTATCGCTCAGCTATTACACCTCCTAAACGTGTGAAAAGTTTAAGTACCTAGTCTCTAATTAATTCCTATATCTGCTTTGTACCCACTGCATGAAGTGTCCTATATAAATTTTGCTAGCTGAAAACTACTCATATGAAATGTTCTCATGTATATACTCTGTATTGCTTGTATAATATATTGGATTTAAGAATGATTACTTATGTACTGTTTTTTTCATCAACTGTATAAGCTGCCAATAATATGTACTAAATGTCTATATTAATGTAAATGCTGGATTGTATGTGAAATGTCTTATATGTGGAGCTTTTCTGCTCGGGACTCCACTGAAAATGGGCACCTCTAGCCCAGATGGACCATCCCGGTAAACAAATGCAAATAAATAAATAAAATAAATATCCTACAACACAAGTAGAACTGCAAACTCTTTTGGACAAGGTTTTACATTCTGTACCCCCAATGCCTAATTTGTGTCAAGACTATCACTAGCCAAGATTTCCCCCAGTTTAAAGAGCTATGGAAGTTATAGTGGGAAAGGCTTCAGCCATATATAATGCTAGAAGTATGTAGCCCAAACAAAGAGAAAATGTTAACACTAGAAGACAAAAAGATGCCCTGGATGAGATAAATTCACTACAAAGTCTTGCCAAAAGACTCCTGTTAGGAAGTCAGTAACATGCTGAGCTGACATAAAATATTCTAGCAGTTAGAGAGATGAAAGAAGTCAGTGTAGTACTGACGAATGGAAGCCCCTAGTTGAGAACAAAAAATTCTAATTAAGAACAGATTACGCAAGAAACCAAGGAAGGGAAAGGTAGGTCTCATACTGAATGAAAAGAAAACAGGAACCCAAACAGTTTCTCTCCACTATACCAAAAACTGTGGGCTAACCAGAAAAATAAAGCGAAAACCAAGGAAAAATTAGGTGAAACAAACTCTGTGGAAGTGATTAAAAGAAATAGCTAATATCTCTGGTGGAAGAAAATTATTTTCAGGAATTGCCCTTCACAAGGGATGAACAAGGTGAAGGGGAAAGACCTGTATCTTTATTTTCAGAAGAAAAGGCCACAAATACTGAGAAAAATTCTGATTTGACTGACCTCCAGATAAATAATGTAAATTTTAAGAAAGCTCAGTGGAAAAACAATACCCTAAGTAGGTCCAAGAAATATCACTCCCCACAGGACTAACGCTACCTGTGCCAAACTCAGTCCAAGCACATAAACCAACATAAAAGGCACAGTAGCGATGCAGACAGTAAACACAGCACTAACCAAAATGCAGGAAACAAAGCTGAAAAAACTGCTGCTTCATAAACTTTAAAATTCGGATTTATTGTGATACAAACAGGAGACGTGGTAAGTGCTTTCACCTGGATAGGCTTCTTCAGACCAAAAGAACCCCCCTTGTACACCCTTATATGGCAAAAAAGGCTCCAAAAAACAAATGAACCATAAAGGCACAGTACAACTATCATGGTGCATAACATAAATAAAGTGCTTACTCTAAAATACATTAACCATAGTAAAATAAAAACACCCATACCACTCATAAAACATGAATAGAGATGTATAAAAACAAAAAAAAACTGAAAAAATTCATACTAATTGCACAATACTAACAATAAATCCTCTCATAAAAATGCTCGTATAAAAATACTCTCATAATATATGTAAAAAGCACAGTCATACATATCACTTAAATCTCCTGGACTTCAGGAAAGGTCTCAATGGTACTTTCTCATTCAGTCCAGGAAAAACATCTGCTCTAAGTCTAACAATCCATTTAGATTCAATACTCTCAGTTCTACCCCTCACACCCCATCCTGGTAGTTATGGATTCTGAGTTCTATGATGAGGCAATGAGGTCTATGTTATCAGACCAAAGGTTTTACAGTTTGGTGGAATGTAAGATGGTGGATATACATGTCTATAGAATACAGATGGTTTTGGATGATTTGATTAAGACAAATGTTATTACGAATGAGTTGTACGAATATTTGTTTGTTGGTGATCCCCTCCTGCCAGTGATACAGGGTCTTCCTAAGATCCATAAGGACAGTGTGTGTCCACCCATGAGGTCCATTGTTGTGGGCAGGGGTGGATCACGGAACCATTTTCGTTGTATGTGGAGAGGTTCTTGCACCCAGTGATTGACGCAAATGATTATATTTTAAGGGATATGAAACAGTTCCTGTTGGATTTGTATGAGTCTCTGAAATCTGTCCCTGTTGATCTCCCATATTTCTTAGTCACGATGGATGTTCAGTCCCTATTCACTGTGATACCAAACAGAGATGGGGTGCAGGTGGTGGTTACTTGAAGGACAAATCTGGATTAGATAGTGATGCAGTGGATCTGTTAGCTTTGTTTTTGGAAGTTGTGTTAGAGAACAACATTTTTTGTTTTGGCTCTCAGTGCTTATTACAGATGGATGGCGTGGCTATGGGCACTTCTTGTGCCAATAGCTACGCCAACCTCTTTATGGCTGCATGGGAGACCAAGTTCTTGTTTGCTATAGGTGATTTTTCGAGGAACGTGATGTTTTATAGGCGCTTTGTAGATGATGTGTTTTTCCTTTGGAAGGGCACGAAAGATGAGTTATCTCTCTTCTTGGAGAGAGTTAATGGTTTAATGTAATATCTGAAATTTACCCATGAGGTTTCTGAGAATTGGATTTCCTTTCTGGATGTTTACGTTCAGAGATTTTTAAAGTGGCCTATTGAACACAAGAGTGTATAGAAAGGAGTGTCAACGCAATTCCTATCTCCATAGATGCAGTATGCATCCAGGTTACATCTTTGGTAATATTGTGAGAGGTCAGGTATATAGGACGTCACGGTATAATCCCAGTCAGGATGGTTTTGAGGCAGATGTTAGGGATTTATGTGAGAGGTTTAAGAGCAGGGAATATCAGACATATGATAGGGAGAGAGAGGATTGGCAGACCTCATTAATTTGAAGGAACAAGCTGCTGCACCCTTTTTCTCTGAGACTGTAGTGGACCATGATGGCCCCTCCCAGGGTGTTCTGGCAGAGAGTAGAAATCATGGTTTAGAGTGCCCTTATATTATACTAAGGATGTAGGTAGGTTGAAGGACGTGACTATATCACACTGGGGTGTGTTAACACTGGACCCGAATGTGAGGGAAATTGTGGGTGCTGCCCCAGGTTTTGTCTGTAAGAATAGATTGAATTTAAAGAAATGGCTGTGTTATCCTGTTATGGATGGTGGAGGTGATAGGGTTGCTGGTACTGTACTCTGTGGTAGTTGCAACTATTGTTGGTCCATAGACACTGATGTCCATTTCTATCACCCTGTTTATTGCACTAACCATGAAGTTAGAGTTCATGCAAACTGTGAATCTACACATGTTGTTTATTTGGCCTCCTGTGGAGCCTGTGCTGCATTTTATGTAGGCAAGACGGAGAGGAGGCTGAGGGACAGAATAAGGGAACATCTCTACCAGATCAGTATTCATTCCACTGTCAATGCTCTGTCCAAACATGTCTTGTCTAATGATTCCACACATATTTTTTGTTTTAAAGTATTAGATCTTACACACACTAGTTTTGGGGGGGGGGGTGAGGGGTAGAACTGGGAGTATTGAATCTAAATGGATTGTTAGACTTAGAGCATATGTTTTTCCTGGACTGAATGAGAAAGTACCATTGAGACTTTTCCTGAAGTCAAGGAGATTGAAGTGATATGTATGACTGTGCTTTTTACATATATTATGAGAGCATTTTTATGAGAGGATTTATTGTTAGTGTTGTGCAATTAGTATGAATTTTTGCAGTTTTTTTTGTTTTTATACATCTCTATTCATGTTTTATGAGTGGTATAGGTGTTTTTATTTTACTATGGTTAATGTATTTTAGAGTAAGCACTTTATGTTATGCACCATGATAGTTGTACTGTGCCTTTAATGGTTCGTTTGTTTTTGGCGCCTTTTTTGCCATATAAGGGTGTACAAGGGGGGGGGTTCTTTTGGTCTGAAGAAGCCTATGCAGGTGAAAGTGCTTACCATGTCTCCTGTTTGTATCACAATAAATCCGAATTTTAAAGTTTATGAAGCAGCAGTTTTTCAGCTTTGTTTCCTGCATTTTGGTTAGTGCTGTTTTTACTGCCTGCATCGCTGCTGTGCCTTTTATGTTAGTTTAAATACTCTAAGTAGAACTAGAGAGAATACAGACTGATCAGATGTGGCACTAAAAGAGCAGATCCTCTGCTTACCACCACCTCAAACTATGAAACAGAATGTTACAAAGTGTAACCAAAGAGAAAGAAGGAGAACAGACAATGAGACAGTTATCAATTCCAATACTTGTTAGAACACTTGCAGCACATAATCACAATTGTGTGGTCATCTGGGACTCAACAGACCAAAGGCTAGAAGTTTTTATTTTTTTTTTTTTTGGACTGGTGTTACGAAGAACATAGAGAACTTTTGTGATGTCTGCCCTAAGTTTGAGAGGACAGCACTGAACACAAGATTTGAGAATCTTCTGATACTTTTACACTGTAGAGGATCTTTTTTGAATGTGCAGCCATGCACATTGTAGATCCATTTGTGAAGCTGAATACTGGTAATGGCCATTATTATATCCTAATCATTCCTCATTATGCAAAACATTTTCCTGAGGCAATATCCTCTGACAAATCAACGCAAAGTTCATAGTGAAAGAACTAGTAGGGCTCTTCTCATGGGTAGGAATTTCCTGAGAATTTCTTACTGACTAAAGCAAGCCATTCATGGCCAAATTAATACATGCACTTTGCCAGTGCTCAAAAGTGAAACAGATAATATCTTTACACTGCCCTGAAACAGCTGGATATTTTTACAAAACATTAAAGTCTATGTTGCAAAAGGCTATAGAGAAATATGGGAAATAAACTGAGCCAACTAGAGGTGTTTCTTTTCTATGTTGTAACTGAAGTATTTCAAGCCTCAAGTGGATTGAAGCTATTTAAATTAATGTATGGAAGGCTTACACAAGGTCTATTAGCCACTGGAAAAGAAACCCAGAAGGAAAAACTGCCCCTTTAAAAGTGTGATATTTTTTTTTGTTTGGATCTGCAGATCAGGTCAAGAACTGCTATGCCTGTATTAAGGCAGCATATGGATAAACTTCTAACATTAATACTCATTTGATGGAGTTCAAAGCAGGACATAAGGAACTTGTATTAACACACTAAAAAGTTCCTTGCAAAGGGACAATGATCTTTTGAAGCTGTAGAGAAAGCAAGTGAAATGAATTATATGATGAGATAGCTTAGAAAAAGGACACCAAAGCAGTTACATCACATAAATGTTCTCAAACTACAGAAATAAACTTCTGTTAACATTTCTGTAATAAGTATGCTTGCAGACCAAGTTAGGGTTCTTGCCTTATGCACTCAAGTCAAAATAAATGAGACACTATTACTGCCTGAAAAACAAGTACTGAAAAAAAATCTGTACTCCAAAAAAAGAATGTATTCAGAAAGTCACCTGTTAAAAAAACATTTAAATTCAGCAGAACATAAAAACTACACTTGGAGAGAAAGTACACTAAAAACTATATCAGGTCCAAAGACTGATTAGCAAACATGAAGACATCCTTAGACCCCCCACCAGATGTGCATCAGCCTACTTGGATAACACTACAATGTTCTTTGAAGACTGACTTGCCATATGACAGCCCATTCAGCTAAGTGCAAGTCAGGGATGGCAAAAGTCTGATTTTTGGGTTATGCAGTAGGCCAATGGCTTGTGAAACTACATGTTAACAAAAGGAGAAACAGTGCAAAATTGTTCCATATCAATCACTACAAAGCAAGTAAAAGCTTGTTAGGCCTGGCTAGCTATTACTAGAAGTTTGTTCCTGATTTTGCCAGCACGGTTTGCCCACTGAATGATTCAACTAAAAGTAAGGCTCCACTGAAGTTAAAGTGGAAAAATACAATGGGAAAGGCATTTATACAGCAAAGAATATGCTATGCTCACAGCCCATATCCATAGCTCCTAACTTTAGATGCCTTATCGATAGACATAGGTGTAGTTTTGTTTTAGGTTGTAGACCAGAAGAACATCCCATCTGTTATATTACTAAGAAGCTTAGTATTGCCAAAAAATGATACTCAGCTACAGAAAGAAAGTGTAAAGAAATTAAGAGGGCCTCTCACAATCAGTGAATAGTACTTCATGGGGAAAGGGTTTGTCCTGATCACAGATCATGCCACCCTTCAATAGCTATTCTTACACAAGGACACCAACCCAAAGCAATATTGGTGGTCACTGACCCTCTAGTCTTATAGCTTTAACAATGTATCAACCAAGTCACAGATACTTGAATGCAGATGGACTGTCTTGGCCATAAAACTCATCTGCTGAGGCTTGAACAAAAATCATGTGGTAAAGTGGACGCTGGTCTTTTTAAATGTGCTACATTACACGCATGCAATCATAGTGATGGCATATTGAAAAAAGCATCCAACATTCTTTCTTTAAATATCCAGAATATAAATGGGATAAAAAGCATAAAATCCAAAACTAAATAGTTAAAAAACACTGCCATAACTATCACTGCTGAAGGTGCATTTGTAATAAACGAATATCAATCCTGTGATCCACAAACAATCACTTACTAGGTAAAATTAGCTGACAGCAGTAACAAACTCGATAAAACTGCCTGATGACATGTCAGCTCATAAATGTGGCAAGGCAACCAAGAAATCCAAGTAAACAAGCAGATTAAGATCCATCTGGCTATGCTTATGTGAAATACATTAAGATTCAGAACACTATCAAAAAATGAAAACAAAATAATACAACCTCCATTACTCTGTAGTAAAATGCTGCAAGTATGATATCCATAAACTGAACCCATTTAAACACACAATACATTTCAGAGAAAAAGGGGGCAATATTCTGAACAGCCCCAAAACTTCTCATATGCCTATTAAACTCAATTAACCTTGCATGAAATCTGCACACTGCTAATTTGTAAAAACTGTGCAGCCATAGGCTAAATAAAAACTGCATGTTATGCACTTTATACTATTTTGTAATACGCTTCTTGTCTGAGACAGTATTCATATCGGTAATACCACTGCTGGTCAATGGCCAGCTTGGTTGATGCTTAGAACATTATCAATAGACGCTTGTTGGTGTCCAGCAATGCTGGTTAAACATGGAGAAAAGGAAAACAGTTATTAAAATGCAGCACTCACCTTTTCATTCTTTAGAGTCTGATCTTGAAGTTGGTATGTGTATGTATGTGTGTGTGCGTGGTGTATATATATATATATATATATATATATATATATATATATATATATATAAAATTGGCTTGAACTACCTCAGTTACCTACAACTCACCACTGCCCACAAGCTCATCTTTAAACTTGCCAACTGCCCATCTCTCGCTACATCCTTAAAACCCTATATACCCAACCGCTCACTCAGATCCAAAACCCAAAATCTCCTTTAGGTCCACAAACCAGCATGGCCTCCTGGCCAACTACTACTGTCCTACTCCTTAGCTAAACAGTGGAACTCTCTCCCCCCTCACCTATACAACCTACCAAACTATACAAATTTCAAATCTCAGCTATTCTCTTATCTATCTTCCAAATGGGAATACCCATGTCATGCTCCAAACTTAACCCATATCAACCCCCTTTCTCTCTCTACCTTGCACTGAAATCAGCACCAACTACCATTACTATTGCTTAATCTCTCCCCTACCAGGGACTGATTTTCTCTCTATATTCTATTGTACTATACTTTCCTATACAAATATACGGGTACTTTCTCCATGCATAATGTTCACCTAACCTACTAAGGGCCAGAAGCTGTTTAAATGTCAAGTTACTAAGAGATTATGATTTTTTTTTTCTGTAAATGTTTACATTATCTAATCCTGCTAAGGGCTAGTAACTGTATGTTTAAAATGTTAACTTACTAAGATCTTATCACACAATGTTTATTTTTCTGTAAGCGTTTAAATTTTCTGTATGAACCATGTCTTTCTTTTATAACATGTGACATGTAACTTGCAATATCTTGGAGCTTTTCTCACAGGCCTCCACTGAAAACGGGCTTGTCATGGCTCAGTGGACTTCCCTGGTCATCAAACTTAAATAAATAAATAATATATATATATATATATATATATATATATATATATATATATATATATATATATAATTTATTTATTGACATTTGTTAACCGGGTTGGTCCAGCTGGGCCAGAGGCCTGTTTTCAGTGGAGACCCGAGGAGGAAAGCTCCAGTTACAAAAAAATTAAGGCTTACATAGGTAACAAAATAGAAAGTAGCAAAACCAAGTGACACTCCCAAAACATATTAGTACTAATTTGATCATAATCAAACATATTTAGATTACCCTAAGAAAATAATCACAATGAAATAAATAGATTAACTATTTTTTGATATATTTACAAACAAGTTATATACAAGTGATCAGATGTATTGCCTAGGCTTCCTAGGAAGGTATATTTGCTTTCAGGAGCTCAGAGTGAAGAAGCACCACTGGATAAAGGAGAGATTAGGTAAGTTCTAAGCAGGGACAAGATTTGGTATTGAAAAGATAAAATCTGAGTTCCTTTTTAAAGTGTGCAGGGTGTATGATGGAGAGTATGTGTAGAGGAAGTTTGTTCCAATTGTGGGTTATTGAGTATAGTAGTTTGCCTATGTTCTTCTTTGCATGATCTACATTCAGATGTTGCTGGTTAGAGGTGCGGAGGGGTCTAGAAGGGGTGTAGTTAGATAAAAAAGTAGTGAGAGCTGGACAGGATGAAGGTCTGTATAGAATTGAGTGAAAACTTGAAATTGAGAAAGTAGCAGTAGTTGAGGGAATTCGAGCCATTTAATGAGTTCAGGTCAAGGCAGTGATGGGAGTTGTAGGGGGAGTTAGTAATGAATCTTGCAATTTTGTGGTAAGTTTGTTGCAGTTTGGTCATGGTATTGTATATTGGTTAGTATTGGGGCTGCATAGAGAAGTGCAAGCAGGAGGAAGGACTGTGCTAAGGAGAATCTAGCATTTGGAGTAAGAAATCTTTTGTTGCGATAAAGCAGGTCAAGTTTCTGGTGTTTTTTTTTTTATTCCTTGCAGTAAGTGTAAGTTAAATTTGAGTTTGCCATCAATAATGATGCCTAACAGTTTTGTATGTGGTTCAGGTTTTATGATAGTGTTGTTGGAGGATGTTATAGTAAATGTGGATTTATGGTTTGAAAGTGAGTGGGGAAGAAAGAGCAACAGCTTGGTCTTCTTGGGGGTTAAGGATAAGAAGACTGTCAGATAACCATTTCTCTGTGGATAGAATGGAGTTCTGAGTAAGGGTGTGAAGGTCTGTAATACTACTGGAGATGGAGATGAGTGTAGAGTCATCTGCATATTGTATAAGAGAAGATTGTCTACAAGAGGTGGAGTTCATTTGTAAAGATGTTGAATAGAAGGGGACCCAAGATACAGCATTGTGGAACACCCGTTGGAACAGATATATAGGGAGAGCAGGAGGACAGCCATTTGACAGATTGCTACACCCCTGGAGAAAAATACCAGAAACAATACCAGAAACAATCAGGAAATCAGGTAAGTTAGGTAGATGTGAGATGAGAAGGCAGGGGGGCAGTGGTATAGGGGAAAAAGACGGAGTAAGTCAGTAGGGATGTACAGCAGAAGATTAGAGAACCAAACTAGGTGCCAGGCACTCTAAATAGAGGAGTGCAGTTGTCAGGAGGAGACACCAGAGAAATGTGCAGAGGAGGGCACTGTGGTTAGAGAGCTTGAGAGAGCTGGCTAATTCAGGATGAAGAGTAGGATGTAGAGAGCAGCGGTAGACAACAAGGAGCGGTCCAGAGAATGTGCAAGCTTACAGTCTGGACAGGAGCATCAGTACAGATACTGAATACAGTATGTATTACTTTAGGCTGCACGTACATAAACTATTTCTTTATATTCTAGAGGGGAAAACCAACGCAGGGCAATTGACTGTAGGAGGTTCAGGCTTGGTCTGTCACAGGACTTGGATACTGCAAAGACTATTGCTATCCTAGAAAAAAAATGAGAGAGAGAAGATAGGGGTTAGGGGTTGAGAAAGAGCAACAATGGTAGGTACTGTAAGTGAAACAAGTAGACCAGTTGTTAATGTAGATGGGGGTGGGGGAGTAGGGTGTTAGTGTGTGTAAGTAGGCAGTAAGTCTGTATGTGAGGGCAGCAGGTAGGACTGGTATGTGAGTGGGGAGACTACAGCAAAGAGTGTACTCTGGGTGTGTTGGGTGTCAGGAAGAGAGTGCAGGTTTGTAGTGAGTGTAGGGGTGATTTGTAGTGAGTGTAGGGGTGAGTGAAAACACTACAGGTAAACAATGGAGGGCTTCAGGTAAGTATCAGTACTAAAGCAGTAAGCAATGACAAGCAAAAAACAAACTCTGATAGGCATCAATTACAACAGTGATAATGGAATACAGTAAATTTCAATACATAAAATTCACAGGTAGGTGAGCAATATCAGGTAACTGAAATAAGCAGAGTTACAATTGTAAAAAAGAAGAATTACAGTCATAATGTTCTCAGATAAACAGCTAAGCATAAGAAAGGTTATTAACAACTTACTGAGTGGTAATATGTATATGCAGTTAAAGTAAAATTAGTCAGACACATTCTCAGATAATCAGCTAAGCATGAGGCAACAGAATGTATATGTTGTTATATATTTAGGTTATGAACAACCCCAGAGTGGTAAGACAGCAAAAGCAACACTCGTGAAATAAAACACAGCAACAAAAGCCAGTCAATAAGACAGTAAAGCCACACATGATAAATAAATACTTCAGCACAAGCCAGTAGATTTCAGACACATCACTGTAGAAGTAGCACTATAATGCATTGTACAGAAATAGCATATTACAGAAGTCTAGCTTTAAGCAGGGAGAAAGAACATCGAAAAGCAGAGACAAAAGGACAAAACAAAGGAGGAAAGATGGACAAAAGCCAGAAACACAAGGACAAATCATGAGAGAAGTAGCAATTCGTTATGCAATATAATTAAGGCCATAATGCCACATTCTAACTGTGAGCAAGAGGTAAAAGATTGGGTAAAAGACTCAGGAGAAACAGCTACTAGATAGGAAAATACCCAACAGTAAAGCATTTCCACAAAAAACACGCTGTCCATTATTTAAGACTCTAGGTGGATTTCTTTTTTTTTCTTTTCTTTAAACCTGGAAGTCAGAGCAGGATACAGAAGACACTGTTTGTAGATAAATGGTAGTGCAATACTACCTATGCAAAAATTAGAGTGCTCCGCCCTCTGGCAAAGTAAGTAACAAATCCACTACTGCCACAAAATAGAGTACGAGGCACATGAGAAAACGGTACTAGCTATGCGAGACACAGATACATGCTACACAGAGATGAGGTTAAAGTAAGCAGACAAAATCGTTTTACAAACCCTTAGTGTTCATTTGTTTGAAATGTCTTACTCTATACAGATTATGCACACCTCTCTGGTAGCTCAAAATTGGAATAGGAGACAGTTTGTAGGGGATTGACCATGAGATTCTAAGGTAGCAGGTTTTTGTGTGTTAACAGACTGGCTTTAAGAGTACCGATAAATTAGAGCATAGTCCAGGTTAAATTCATTTACACACTTCCACAACTTGCAACTTAAACCAAAAATAATGCTCACCTTGTCAGGCTGTTGCACAACGCAGGACTGCAAGCCTGATGGAGGGGTTAGAGTAAAGATGGTGCAGGAAAAATGAGTGGAAAGGTTTAAAGACACAAAGGATGATGGGAATAGTTTATGGGAGCAATAAGGGGGATGGGGATAGCAGTAAGGAAAGGGTCTGTGATACAGATTAAAGAAAGGAAGAGAGAAAGGTATCCAGATAGAGAGAGAGAGAGGAGATAGAAATAAAGACTGGTGTGAAATAATGGTCGGGGAGAGAGGAGACAGAAAAGAGACTAGTAATTAATAGTAACAGAGTTAGTGTGGGGGACACAGGAGGATGGAATGTCGATCAGGATAAGAGAGCATACAGTAGTTAAGAGAATAGGTACAAGTATTGCAGGGGAAACAGAGAAGATGGAAGGTTAGAAAAGTCAGATAAAGGGACAATAGTAAGGGGAGAGCGAGGTAGAGTCAGACAGGAGGGAGAAGTGTTTGCCTAATGAGGGCTGAGAAGCTAGAGGGGAGGAAGCAGTAGGGCATACACCCCTGGAGAAAAATACCAGAAACAATCAGGTAAGTTAGGTAGATGTGAAATTGAGAAGGCAGGGGGGCAGAGGTTGTGATGACCGTGCTCTGGCCCAGCAATCAAGGAGCCTCAATCCTCACCACTAACACCAGGGAGGTTGTCTCATAGAAGAGGAAATGATAACTAATACACACAGTAAAGTACAATTTCCCTTAAGTGCACACAGAGAACACAGTCAGTCTGAGGCTGGTTGCTTCCTTGCTCACCGGGTCCCCAATAAGACTCCCCACTGGCACAGCTATAGGGTCCAGGTCTCAGCCTAACTGGGCAAGCTAAAACCTCCAGTACCCTCTCTGTCCAACCAGTGATTCGTGTCCCTGCCAAGTAGATGACACAACACACACACACACACACACACACTTTGAGATAAGTATTTATACAACTTCACAGACACTCCTGGGAAAGGCTGACACAGATTCTCCAACTGTGCCCCTTTACCCAGACTATATGGTAATAATTACTGCCACCACCCAGTTAATAATATCAGCTACTAAAAGGCCCTTAAAAGGGTGTCCATTTATTACTCTGCAATATTAATATCCAATGGTAGTATGACTAACAGTCAAGGCTTACTTTAGAGTGGCCTATTACAATAACTTCTATAAATATACAATGTACTCTAGAGCTTATCTCTACATAAATCAGCCACAGGTAGAAGGTTTTAAAAATATTTAATAATAAATAATTAAAACACAAGACAAAACTACTACAATCATGAGATATCTAAGAGTTTAGAGATCACACAGAAACTTAAAATAATACAGTAGGACAGGTCTGATTTCAAAGAAAAATACCTACTTAATCTTTACTAGCTTTAACTATTCCTACAAGAAATCACAGTGCTATAAGGCACAGTGCTGGTAAGTTGGATGTCCAAAGTCAAAATGCTTTTCAGCCTCTTGTGAGAAATAGTATTTAAAACATTACTAACAAACATGTTTGCTGGGTCCCTCCCCAAATTACATAATTTTTGACACTTAGGTTTCCTAGGCAAACAAACTGCATTATTTAGCCATCTAACACCTACACAGAAATTGACAACAATAGAAGACATTTCACATGTATATTCTAACAGAAACTACAGCAATAAAGCACCTTCCACATCTAAATTCTGGTCATAAACTTTAGCTTTAAAACAATGGGCATGAAACCTTCATTGAGCTGCCCTGGAGCCGAATTCTAATATGAAAGGGTCACAACATGCTTCACTGGGCCAGTAGAGTGCAATGTTGTCACATATTTTGCAGTTCCACATTTCACAGTGTTCTTTTACATTCAAGAAAACATGCCTGAATTTTACATTTATTTACAAATGCCAGAATTATATATCAAATTCTATTTGACTAGGCTGGCAGCCTTCGCCCTTCGCTCCCCAATCGTCACAGAGGTACAGGAAGAAAAAGACGGAGTAAGTCAGTAGGGATGTACAGCAGAAGATTATCATACCAATGTAGGTGCCAGACACTCGAAATAGAGAAGTGCAGTTGTCAGGAGGAGAGACCAGAGAAATGTGCGGAGGAGGGCACTGTGGTCAGACAGCTTGAGAAAGCTGGCTAATTCAGGGTGAAGAGTAGGATGTAGAGAGCAGAGGCAGACAACAGGGAGCGGTCCAGAGAATGTGCAAGCTTACAGCCTGGACAGGAGCATCAGTACAGGTACTGAATACAGTATTAATTACTTTAGGCTGCACGTACATAAACTATTTTCTTTAAATTCTAGAGGGGAATACCCACGCAGGGCAATTGACTGTAGGAGGTTCAGGTTGGGTCTGTCACAAGACTTGGATACTGCAGAGACTATTGCCATCCTAGAAAAAAATGAGAGAGAGAAGATAGGGATTAGGGGTTGAGAAAGAGCAACAATGGTAGGTACTATAAGTAAAACAAGTAACCAGTTGTTAATATAGATGGGGTTGGGGGAGTAGGGCATTAGTGTGTGTAAGTGAGTAGTAAGTCTGTATGTGAGGGCAGCAGGTAGGACTGGTATGTGAGTGGGGAGACTAGAGCAAGGAGTGCACTCTGGGTGTGTTGGGTTTAATTGAGAGAGTGCAGGTATCAGTTAAGGGTGGAGAAGTGCAGGTATGTAGTGAGTGTAGGGGGTGAGTGAAAACACTACAGGAAAACAATGGAGGGCTTCAGGTAAGTATCAGTACTAGAAAGCAGTAAGCAATGACAATTAAGCAAAAAATACTCTCCGATAGGCATCAACAATAGCAGTGGTAATGGTATATAGTACATTTCAAAAACATAACATTCACAGGTAGGTCAGCAATATCATGCAACTGAAATAAGCAGAGTTACAATTGTAAAAAAGAAGAATTACTGTCATAACATTCTCATATAAACAGCTAAGCATAAGAAAGGTTATTAACTTACTGAGCAGTAATATGTACATGCAGTTAAAGTGAAAAACATTACAGTCAGACACAGTCTCAGATAATCAGCTAAGCATGAGGCAACAGAGTGTATATGTTGTTATATCACTCTTTAGGTTATGAACAACCCAGAGTGGTAAGACAGCAAACGCGACACTCAGCTGAAATAAAACACAGCAACAAAAGCCAGTCAATAAAACAGTAAAGCCACACACATGAGAAATAAACACTTCAGCACAAGCCAGTAGATTACAGACACATCACTGTAGAAGGAGCACTACAATGCAATGTACAGAAATAGCATATTACAGCAGTCTAGCTTTAAGCAGGGGGGAAAAGACCAATGAAAAGAAAAGACATAGACAAAACAAAGGAGGAAAGATAGAAAAAAGCTAGAAACACATGGACAAATCATGGGAGATGTAGCAATTTGTTATGCAATATAATTAAGGCCATAATACCACATTCTAACTGTGAGCAAGAGGTAATAGATTGGGCAAAAGACTCAGGAAAAACAGCTGGGAAATACTCAACAGTAAAATGTTTCCGCAAAAAAACATGCTGTCCAATATTTAGTACTCTAGGCAGGTGTGTGTGTGTGTGTGTGTATATATATATATATATATATATATATATATATATATATATATATATATATATATATATATATATATACTTTGTAGATGTGGGGGCTTGCCCTCATATCAGGTTATGCAGTGGGCTTTTGCCCCTTTGCAAAAAATTATTATTATTGTGTACTGCAACTGTGAGAATGACAATGTTTTTAGCAGTGACCTCCAAAGGTTTTTGATGTTTTGAGATTGAATAATATTGTACCAATTAAATAAGTCACAATCATTTATAGTAAATCCATCTACCTTGGGACTCCACTTAAAATGGGACTTTCCAACTAGACATTATTAGTTAATAAAAGAAAAAAAGAAAGGACAATTTGTAAACCAGGTAGGTGGCCCAGTCCAAAGATTCTTTTCAGGCATGACCTGGACTCAAAGGAAACAAAACACCAATTTTTATAACAAACTACAAGACAAGACAAACAGTATTAAGTACATAGGAAGGCTTAAATTAGAAAAAAATAATTAAACACACAGTATTAAGGAGATAAAAAGGCTAAAAATCAAGAAAAAATAATTAAGCACACAGTATCGGTAAATATATACAATAATGAGCATAGTATACATTGTATTGTACAATTCAAAAGTTACAACACTGACTTTGTCTGTTAGGTAGCTTCTTTGAGTAGCTCCACTGAGTAGTTTACAGTAAAATTTTATACTGGCAGGCAGGCATTTAAACAGGTAGTTTCACTGAATAGCTCCACTGTGTAGCTTGCAGTAACACTTTATGCTGGCAGGCAGGAATTTAAACTAGTAATCAACCCGTTTTCCCATGATCAATGATCATAGTCAAAGAACTCAAAAATTAATCTCAAAGTTTAGATTCATGTCTCTGGTGTATTCACAAGTAGTGATCATTGTAAGGGCTGTACTGAAAGAACTCATGACTCAGGTTAAAGACATAAACTTTGCTTATGTAGCCTTTCCAAAGCAGCTGTGATGTATAGCATTGGGATTCATCAGTGATCCACAAGGTTTCTAAGCCACTAGCAAGTTAATTTTGTTCTGCTCACTTTTTCTAATCAGCAGACAGAGATTCAAGTTATCTAAAGAAACAGAAAGAGGTCAGGGTTAGGACACATGTCCAAGCATGCCACCAAGACTGGCAAAATAATGACTAAAGGCACCTGTAATACTGTGATTAAAATCCACCACTGGATGAACAATATTAAAGCTACATTAACTAAACTTAAATTAGTTACTACTGAGCAAATTCAGAAAAAGGAACAATACAGCTATCAAAATGACTGATACAATATTGACATTTGCAAAACTAGCTTGACAGGTAATAAACTGATAAAACTAAAATGTACAGAAAACATCCTGATGACAGGATCAATGTATGAGAAAATTTCTGAATGTATAAACTACATGCATTTAAAATACCAGGAGAGAATGAAATGTTTCAAATGTACAAAATAATTTATTGTTCAAAATGCTAGTTTTCCCTCTCTACATCAGTTGGTAATTTAACCGCCATCTATGGTTATTTGGCTGTTACCTTAGTAACAAATGCATTCTTTTTAATGGGCAATTCACACAAGTGTGGCTCTTGTCAGATGAATGCTATAAAAGGTTTACACTTGTAACTGAGCACTTCACATCTCAAAGGACTTCCTGAAATACTTATCTGAACAATTTGCAACATTTCTTAAGTGTCTTGTTGAAAAAACAACAACTATATATATATATATATATATATATATATATATATGTGTGTGTGTGTGTGTGTGTTATTATTATGATTAAATACCATTGTTCTTATGATGTTGTTTGTTTTAGTAATCTGAAGTGCAAAAGCAATGACTACTGCTTAAATAAAATGCAGCTGCTCCCCACTCATGATCTTTTTTTTTCTCCCATGCCAACTCTTACCTCTTGCTTTCACTCAGGCACAGGATGTTTCTGTTTTTCTTCTCAATTAATTATCAATTAATTATTTCTCCCTCTCCTGTAAAATAAATAGTGGTAGCTGTAATGAAGGACTGTTTCATACTTCTGCCTCATTGCAAGTGGTATATCAGCTCCTAAGATGCTGTGAGAATTTACAAAACTGGGTGCACTTAGCTATGCTGAGTCAGTATTTCAAATGTAAAACTTCACTGTAGTGTTTAACCATATCTTCTAAATAATAAAAAGAGTGCATGCTCAAATGGCTTAACTGCTCTCTCATACTGAAGGTCCAGAAACAGCATGCTGATACTTGTTATTACAGTTTCAGGATAAACCTCTTATACTGGCAAACTTCCTTACACTGGTACGCAATGCATTAACCTGTGTGCTGTTGTGCTGCTGATGGTACCTGTCCTTGGTCTGTACTACAATTATAGCAATTTGTTTGCTGATACATGCTAAAACAATTCAAGGTAAGCTGTCTATTAACAGTCTTGTTCAGGCAAGATCTGCTTTTTCTTTCCTTCCTTCTTTCCTTTATTTATGCATGTCTTTTAACCTAAGTGGGTTGTGTAATGATCCTTTTCAGCCTCAACCTCAGCTTACTGGCAACCCTCACAAACATAATACATATTAATAGAACGGGGTTAATTCAAGTTATCATATATTTCTTTCTATCTGCAGTTATTATAAATTTGTAACACAGTATCCTTACTTGTCTGACTTAATCAAACATTAAAAAAAATAATAAAAAAATGAACAAGCACAGGAATCTGTCTAGGTCCAACCTCACCAACACGAGTGTTGAGGAAAAAAATAAAAAACAGAAAAACTAGTAGTCTTAAAGGAGAACCACAACCACAGACTAAACAAAATGTTTACTTCATCATGGTTTGGTGTTTCCTGTATTTTAGCACCACTCTAGGACTATTTACAGGTTTTTAGATATTTTTATACATAATTTCTGAGTCTGACCACATGGAGTCTGGCATCTTGAAGTAATTCTGATTGTTTAGTCTGCCTCTAGTTATCCCAGAATTCATTGTCTCTAAATAATTACATCATGTCTGCCACTTTTTCCCTAAAGCTCCTGTCACTGCACTGATTTTACAAGCATTCACTGCTGTGTTGTAGTCACCTAGTTTTGGTTAACATTTTTTTTTTCTTTTTCAATGATTACTTCAAACATAAGCAGTGCAAATGCCACAGAACAGAATTGAATACTGCATTTTATAGCTGTTTCCTCTTAGAAATGTTAACTTGATTTCTTTTGTGAAGCCTGAATTGTAGTTCAAGGTATCTCCCCTCCCCTTCACACCTACCTTCCTTAGCTGTCAAAGTGCTAAGGGTAATTTGAAACATTATCTGCCTGTGACTGACAGCTCACAGCAGGTGACCTGACTAATCTACTGTTTTGTCAAAGCCTTTCCTTCCTTACAGTGGGGCACTTTGTTCTTGCACTCCTCCTGTTGTTAAATTTAGATCTGAGCTCCATAGCACTGGGAGAAATCACAGCTTTGCAAACCATCAAACTCCCAGTTTTTTTCCTTCCAGTTTGGTTACATAGCCAACAACTGATAGACTATAAACATGATATATTTCATGCACTTGCATGACAGTAGTCGCATGTTTTTGTGGTAATTTAAGATTAAGGTATCATATACTTCATGTTGTCTATTAATTGTGACAGACATCTGCTTCCTATGTAAAATGATGCAATTAATGTGTACGTATGGCCATTGCAAATTTATGCTCTTTGTTCATGCAGCTGTTACTGTACTGTTGACTGTACTTCCTCACTGTACTTTGTCACATCAGTAGGGCTGTTCAGATAACTGAGATTATATTTGTCATTTAGATTAGAATAGAGTGGGCTGTGACGGGCAGCTATGACATCACTATGAGGGAGGTTCACTGCCTCTTCTATAGAACATGCAAATAAGGCAGTGGTTACATCACTTTGTGGGAGGAAACGTCCTGGTAACTAAAGCAAGAGGTTTGGCAGATGTGACATCAGTAATTAAGAGCAAGCTAGAGGTTTTTCAACTGGGTTTTCAAAAAAGCAAACAGTACAGAAAGGTAGGAAGCCTACAGGGTAAAACAGTAGAGTGGATTACTTTTTAAAGCTGTGGTGGTTATTTTTTGAACCAGGATCAAATAACAGGGAGTAAAAGAGACAGCAGGTTGAGCAATCTGCTTTAATATCCCATTGTTCTCCTTTAAAACTTCGTTGATGATTTGAGCTGTTTGGTTAGCTGTTATATATCTACATCAACTTTATTACAAGCCAAGTACAAACTTGCAGTATTATAAGATATTACTGCTATTTGTTTCAATGAGTATTGTGTTTAAGATAGTATTGCATTTTATTTTTCTGTGTATTCATTTGCTTCACTGAATATTGTGATCTCTGTCTTTCTGCAGTAAGTGGAGGTTATTGTCACTTCATTGATATTCGGTGTTGAACTCAGCCTAGAGGGCTTCTCTGTGCTTATAAGTCTTAGTCACATATCTCTGAATTTATTTCTGCTGAATAGCTGAATATTTGAGTTGTTTGGTTAGCTGCTATATACCTACATCAATTTTATTACAGGCTGAGATAAGTACAAACTTGCAGTGTTATAAGATAGTAATGCATTTTATTTTTCTGTTATGTGTTTCATTTAATATTGTGTTAAAGATAGTACTGTATTTTATTTTTCTGTGTATTTATTTGCTTCACTGAATAATGTGATCTCTCTGCAGTTAGTTTCTCACCCTCCCTTCCCTGTTCTTGTTGTGGTATTAATCTTGGTGGCTTTGGAATTGCCCGCCCCTCCTGTAAATTTGTGTTTGAACACTCCTCCTGGATCCATCTCATTTGCTCACTGAACAGAGTACAGTGAGATCATATTTTGATTTCAGACACTCCTACCAGTCCCATCTGTCCAGCTCTATCCAGTCTAGTGTCATTAACTCATTCTATCTAACACAGAGAGAATATCTGAATAAGCTAACCCACTTTGACCCTTAATGGGTATGACCCTAACCCTGAGCAGCATCCTACCATCACCCAGAATGATACCACAGTACAAGCAGAAAATGACTGATTTCAACAATTGGCTAAGTTTCTGGTGTCATTCTAAGAGGATCCAGTATCTGTCTGCCTGGGATGACATGACTGACAGACCTCGATGCTTTGCCAGATATGACCTGCATCTGTCACCCCTGGGCTTCCAGATACTGGCCAAGGCTCTTACCACCCCCCATAGTGCCTCTTTTAGGCAGTGTTCCAAAGATCAAATTACCACCGTAACAGCTGCAAATGCAATCTGAGGGTCATGCTGCTCAACGCTAGAAGTCAGTCTCAAAATGCACTCACTTGAAGAACTCCTTAAAATGGAGAACATCAACATTTGTGCTGTAACAGAGACCAGATTCAAGGCAGCAGAAAGCACCCCTGCACTACCAGGCTATAACTCATTCCACACCTTTCGGCCCCAGAACTTGGACCGAAGCTCCAAAGGTGGTGGTGTTTCCATATTCATAAAGGATGCGCACTCCTCCAGACTGGTAGCCCAACATAATGCACCAGAGATACGTCAGGTGCAGCTAACATTGGGTAAGACAGTGATTCAGGTTGTAGCCTGTTATAGGTCCCCAACCATGTCCCAAGACACTCACTCCACGTTCCTAAGCACCCTGGAGAATATTAGGGTCCAACATAACACACTCATACTGGGTGACCAACTACTCCTCCATTAACTGGGAAAACTACTCATGTACCAATACACTTGCCCAACGTTTCCTGGAATTCATTAATTCCAATGCCCTTGACCAGCTCGTTCTTACCCCCACTAGAGTTAGAAACATCATTGACCTGGTCATTACTAACATGGGCAACCATTGCTCTACACCAATAGTCAACTCCTCCCTGGTTAGATCTGACCACAAACTAATCACCTTGGAAATCCACATCCCTCCCACCCCACCCCACCCACAAAGGTAACCACCATGAAAAACTTCTCTAAAGCTAACTTTGGGCTCCTAAGAACAGAGGTGCATGCTCATGCACACTCGTGCACAAACCTAAACACTTTCATATATTACTAGTTTACTTCATCCACTGTTTTCTGTATTTTTGTGTGTTTTTTCTACTGGATTTCATTGTATAAACATTTTGAGGGGCTGTAAACATGAAAACTGTCATGACAGATGTTTTTTTCTCTCGACTGCAAAGCACTGCCATTTTCTCTGAGCTGTAAATAAAAAGAAGTTATGTTCTTACCATAACGTTCCATGTTTTTTGTCCTTCATCTTGCCTTCCTTCTTTCTGTTTGGGTTCGGAGCCGAACTCAGCTCTGGCTCGGCCACATACTATAGCTCGAAAAGTCTTTACTGGCTCGAGGCTAACCCCTATCCCAGCATCCCTAGCAGTAGCTACCCAGATCCCGTTTGTGATAATTTACCAAAGTTACCATAACAGATAATCCCCTTGTAACAGGGAGGAGGCATAACAAGGGAAGGGACAATTACTATATCTAAGCAGCTGGAGTGACAGCAGAAACTCAGCCAGTGTATGCAAAATAAAAAAAGGAAATCCTCTCGATCATCCAGGAAGGAGGAAGGAGGAAGGAGGGAGGGATGCAAGAAGGAAGGTGAGATGAAGGGCAACAAACATGGAATGTTATGGTAAGAACATAACTTCATTATGTTATGTTGTCCCTATCTTGCCTTCCTTCTCTGTTTGGAACAGCATCCCCAGCACCTAAATCCTGGGTGGTTCACTGGAAAAACTCCTCAGGACTGTGGAACCAAAGGATGCCCTGTTCTGGGAGGCCACCTTCACTTTGTAATGAGTAATGAAGATATGGGGGTTAGCCCATGTTGCTGCCGCCCAGATAGAATCTAAAGGTAGTCTAGCTTGAAAAATGATAGAGGTAGACAAACACCTAGTCGAGTGTCCTCTAATCTTTCCTGGGACTTTCATGTTTTGTGACTCAAATAATATGTGATGATGTTTGAAAGCCACTTTAACATGGTTACTTTTGAAACCTGAGGACCTTGCTTCTTCTCTGAAAAGGATAAAAATAATTGGTCTGATTTTCTAATGTCCTTGGTTCTATGTAAATAAAAGTGAAGCTGCCTATGAACATCCAATTGATGGAACTTATACTCTGCCTTGTTGCCATAATTGGGGCAGAAAACAGGAAATTCAATGGACTGATTCAAAATGTACTCTGAACATACTTTTGGAAAAAAGGGAGGATTAGTTCTGAGAGACTCTTTCTTTCTGGAAAATTAAATAAGGAGGGCGAATGGAAAGTGTCTGTAACTCTGAAACCCACCTGGCTGATGTAATGGCAATCAAGAAAAGGGTTTTCCATGACAAAAACTTTAGAGGACAAGAAGAAGCTGGCTCAAACAGGGGAAGAATTAGAGCTGCTAAAACTAAATTTAAATCCCAAAGAGGGGGAGGTTCTTTTATTGGGGGTCTTAATAGGGCAGTACCTCGTAAGAAGGCTTTGCAAAGTTTGTGCGACATGACGTTAGAACCTGTGTCCTACGTGAAAATTGGAAATGGCAGCCAGTTGCACCCGAATTGTAGCTGCAGCTGCTCCTCATTCAAAGGTTTCAGCCAAAAAATCAAGAATCTTTGAAATATGTGCAGTAAAGGGATCAATCTCATTCTTTTTTCCCAATAAGAGAACCTCTTCCATTTACTAGCATAAAGTTTCCTGGTAGTGGGTTTGTGAGAAGAAACCAAAATGTGTTGAACTGTAGGGGAGATTTCTGGAAGCCTGGCTAGGACTGGAAGTGGAGAAACCAAGCTGTCAGCTTGAGAGGTTGTATGGAGGGGTGGGGAGCACCTGACTGATGTTTCAGGAGGTCTGGAATTGGGTCCAGAATCCAAGGCTCCTCTTGCAGGTTATTCCAAAGGAAAGGAAACCATATCTCATGAGGCCAATAAAGATCAATTTGCAACCCAACAATTTTGCTTTCTGAAGAACTTTGGGAATTAGAGGAAAAGGGGGGGAAGGCATAAAGCAGCCCCGGGGGCCAATCATGAATAAGTGCATCCCTGGGTGACTGTCCTGGTGGTGGGACTAGGGCGAAGTAGCTGCTGCACTTGTTGTTTAAGGGAGTGGCAACGAAATCGCAGCATGGCTGGCCCCATCTGTGAAAAATCAGATCTGCAATTTCCTGTTTCAGGGACCACTCATGAGGCATAAGTATTGCCCTGCTGAGCTTGTCCGCTATCACACTGGATTTCCCAGGGATGTGCGTTGCAATCAGAAAACACTGGGAAGACATCGCCCATTGCCATACTCGTAGAGCCTACCTACACAAGGGGTAAGATGTGGTTCAGCCCTGTTTGTTGATATACCACACAACTGACATATTGTGCGTCTGTATTGCTATAGCCCCTGAAGGAAGAGAGTCTTGAAGTGCTTGCAATGGCAAGAACACTGCCCTTATCTCCAGGACATTGATGTGCAAATGGTACTCGTGTGGTTGCCAAGTCCCTTGAACAGTCTGTCCTAGATAATTCCCTCCCACCCCATTTGGGAAGCAACTGTGGTCACTGTGGCTACCGGCTGGGGGTCAGGAATGGTCTCTGCCTAGGGTGACCTGGGGGAAGTAGAGCCACCACTGCAGATCCCTCCTGCAGGACTTTGTTACTGGAATCAGGTGTGCCATTGGTAGATCCTTGAATGACCACTGAGTGAAAAGGAGCCACTGCAGAATTCTCATGTGGAAGTGCGCCACAGGGACCAGAGTAATTGCTGCCATCATAGAACCCAAGACCGTGCCTGAATTCTCTTTTTTGTCATGAGTACTGAGACTTGTTGACGAATGGTAGAGACCCTTTCTTGAGGAAGCCTCGTTATCATGTCTCTTGTATTTAATTCTGCCCCTATAAATGTAATACACTAACAAGGCAGATTTTTTGTAATTTATGGTGATGCCTAGTTGTGCACAAATGTGAATTGTGTGGTCCCGTGCTTTTATCAGGTGATGCTGGGTGGTGGCAGTAAGGAGCCAGTCATCTAGATACGGAAACACCTGGAATCCTAGACGACTCAGTTGAGCCGTAACTACTGCCATGCATTTGGTGAACACCCTGGGGGCTGTGGTGAGACCAAAGGGCAGAGCTCTGAACTGATAATGACTGGCTCCCAGCTGAAAGCATAGATATCTCCTGGATCGCCTGTCCATTTTTATATGGTAGTACGCATCCTGGAAATCGATAGAGCACATCCAATTTTCCTGACCCAAAAAGGGGAGAATGGACTGCAGTGTCACCATCCGGAACTTTGCTTTCTTGACTGATTTGGGCCTCCAATCCTCCTGTCTTTTTTGGAACTAAAAAGAACCTTGAGTAAGTTCTGGATTCGATTTGGTCTGTGGGGACTTCCTGGATGGCACTTTTTTGTAGCAACCTTCATAATTCTAGGTTTGCCTGATCCCAAAGACAGGGTGGAACATCTGGGATCGATCATTGTGCTCTTTGGGGGGTGTTTGGGAGAAGAGAATTTTGTAACCCCTGGATATTATGGACCATACCCATGCATCTTCTGTTATCGTCTGCCAGGCTTTTGGTACAGTGATAATCTGCCCCACACTGCCTCCAGAGTTGGACAGCCAGGCAACCCATCAGGGGTGCTGGGAAGGGCCTAGCAGAGAAAGTATCCCCGTCACCCTGCTGCGGACCCCCCCTGCTGCAAGACCGGCGTCTCCCATTATTTCCCCCTCTGCCCCTGGGGGAATTTTCTCCACATGTGTCAGGTGAAGCTCCCTGGGATTTCTGGAAAGTACAGTTTTGTACCTACCATGAATGTAGATGTCCGACAGGTATGCATCTGCAGTCATCACATATGGGTTGTCCTGCCTCAGGCAGCCCTTCGGTCGGCCGGATTGCAAAGTCTGGGTCCGGCATCGGCTGATGTCGCCCTTTCCCCGACGTCAGAGCGCCTGGGGTATAAAAGAGTTAGCCGACGCCATCTTCCTCAGTTTTTCTTGCCCCAGATGCCAGGTGCCCTCTAAGGAAGGCTAAATTTGGAGAAATGCAAAATATTCCAAACATGCACAGTAATAAAAAACAAATACACCATAATAGATAACCCCAGCTAGCTATAAGAGGGAGTATTACCCAAGAAATACCACAGAGGGGAAGGAGGGAGGGAAAACCTGACTGCAGATGCATACCTATCGGACATCTACATTTATGGTAGGTACAAAACTGTACTATGTCCTTCAAGGATGCATCTGCAGTCATCACATATGGGTAGAATACCATAGCCAATCTGGGGGTGGAGGATCTATGTATAGGATGGTGTAGCTAAAATGCCCTGCAGGACTGCCGTAGCAAAGCCTGCTCTGGATCTGGAATATAAAGGTAAATTGTAATGCTTGGAAAATGTATGCACGGAGCTCCATGTAGCAGCTTCTAAAATGTCCTTGGTAGCCACCCCTCTTAAGAAGGCTGTGGAGGTGGCTGTGGCTCTCGTGGAATGAGGTCTAATGTTAGCTGGCACAGTTTTTCCATGAAAGGAGTAACAAAAACGAATGCAATTCCCTATCCGTTTTGAGATTGCCTGTTTGGAAATTGCTTTTCCTTGTGCACCAGCAGCATATGCTACCAACAGCTGATCAGTTTTTCTGTAACTTTTAGTTCTGTCCAAGTAGTAGTGCAACTGTCTGTGTATGTCCAGGGTGTGCAGAAGTTTCTCCCCTTTGTTTTGTGGATTCAGAAAGAAGGTAGGCAAATGAATAGCTTGGTTTAATGAGACCCTGGACACCACCTTTGGCATAAATGTAGGATTGGTTCTCAATGAGACTCTGTCCTGATGAAAAATAATAAATGGCTGTACTGCCATGAGGGCCTGTAACTCAGATACTCTTCTTGCTGAGGTTATGGCCAGAAGGAAGGCAGTCTTCCAAGACAGGAACTGTAGTTCTGCAGATGCTGCTGGTTCAAAGGGAGGCAGTGTTAGTTTTTCCAACACGAAGTTAAGGTCCCAAGTAGGCAGTGGTGGTGTCCTTGGAGGCTTGATGTTTTTAATTCCTCTTAGAAACTGCCTTAGGAGAGGATGTGAGAAGACAGGTGGATCAGTATTGTACTCTGCTGAAATTGCTGAAGCATGAATTTTAATGGAAGAGTAAGACAGACCATTGTGGAACATTTCTGCCAAGTATTCCAGGATACGTGCCATGTTCATCACTGTCGCATCTAGGCCCTTTGTGGTGTTCCAAGTGTGAAATCTTTTCCATTTTGCTGAATATGCCTTTCTTGTGGAAGGCCGGCGAGCTTCCATGATAATATCCTTCACTCTCTGGGATAGCCTATCCTGAGGATGAGTCAAGGTATTTTCCAGGCTGTTAGTTGCAAGGTTTTCAGGTTGGAATGCAGAGTTTTGTAATTGTGCTGTGTCAGGAGAAGTGGCCATTGAGGAAGAGGCCATGGTTTTGTGCGTGACATGCTCTTTAACAGTGGGTACCAGTGCTGTCTTGGCCAGTCTGGAGCTATCAGAATCACTTTTGGCTGCTCTGTCCTGATCTTCAGTAAGACCTTGGTCATTAATGGGAGAGGTGGAAATGCATACACTGTTAGAGTTCTCCAGCTGAAAGAGAGGGCGTCCACTTTCCATGCTTGTGGGTGGTATGTCCTTGAGCAGAATTTCTTCAGGTGATGATTGTGGGGGGAGGCAAAAAGATCTATGTCCGGCCTTCCCCATGATTGTGTTATCTGTAGAAAGATGTCTGGGTGCAGCATCCATTCGTATGCATCCATGATATTTCTGCTTAAGCTGTCCGCCAGTATATTGTCTTTCCCTGGCACAAATTGAGATTGCACCTCTATGTTGAGTTTCAAGGAAAGTTCCCATAGATTCATTGCCAGTCTGCAAAGAGGATAGGAATGGGTGCCTCCTTGCTTGTTTATGTACCACATAACTGTGGTGTTGTCTGTCCTTATTAGTAGGTGGCCTTGATGCAGAAAGGGTTTGAAGGCTTCGACGGCATGTATCACTGCAAGCAGTTCCTTTTGGTTTATGTGCATGCATAGCTCTTTTTGTGACCATAGACCTTGAATGCATCTGCCCTCCATGTGCGCTCCCCATCCGTGGTCTGAAGCGTCCGTTGTAATGGTTTGGCTGGCTATTGGTTTGCTGAAGGGCAGACCCCTGTTTGACTGGCTTGCTTGAGCCCACCACAAAAATTCCTTTTGAAGGCATGGAATGAGTGGTATCAAAGTTTCCAAGCTGTGACTGTGCTGAGTCCATAAACTCCTTAGGTACCATTGTAGTTTCCTCATATGTAGCCTTGCATGTGGAATCAGAAGGATGCAAGAAGCCATGCAACCCAGGGCCTGCAGGATTTTCCTTTCAGTCAGCTGAGTTTGTCCTGTCAGATTTTTGAAATAATCTGGTAGTTGACTTTGTTTTTCTTCTTTGAGGAAAGCCATTTGGGTGGTTGTATCTAGATTTGCACCCAGAATGGTTATTCTTTGGGATGGAACAAGTCTTGATTTGTGAATGTTGACTGTATATCCCAAGGCCTGAAGTAGGTGGATGGCGTAATTCAAGTGTTTTACCAAAGTTTGTTGGCTGTCCGCTTGTATAAGGCAGTCATCCAGATATGGGTATATTTGAATCCCCTGAAGTCTGCAGTGTGCAATTACTGATGCCAGGTATTTCGTGAATACTCTGGGCAGAGTAGATAAGCCAAAGGGCAATGCTGAGAATTGATAATGCTCTGAACCTGCAAGAAATCTGAGGTGTCTTCTGCAACTTTGTCTGACAGGGACATGCAGGTATGCCTCCTTGAGGTCTAGAGTTACCAGCCAAGACCCCTTGCCCAGCATGGGAAGGAGCTGCTGTAGAGTCAGCATTTTGAACTTTGGCACAATGAGATAAGTATTCAGTGCGGACAAGTCGAGAATAGGCCTCCATTGCTTTTCTTTTCTTGGAACAAGGAATAGTCTGGAGTAAAATCCTTGGCCTTGTTCTGAGAGAGGAACCTTTTCTATAGCTTTCATTTGCATTAAGCTGGAGATTTGTTTCAAGGCCTCTGCCCTTTGATTCGGTGGCAGGTCTGGCATGCCTTTTCTTTTTGGTAATGTGTGAAAATGGAACCTGTATCCTTTGTCTATTATTTGTAGTGTCCATTTGTCCCTTGTAATACTGTGCCAATTTTCTGAGAATAAAGAAAGCTTTCCGCCCAAGGGTGCTTCCAAGTGAGCCCTGGTTGGCGGTGTCAAAGTAAAGTCATTGAGCCTGTCCTTGTGCAGCAGTTGTAGGTCTTGCATTACCTCTCTGGTTGGGAGGCTGCCATTGACGTCCTCTGTAGGAGCCTCTAGGTTGCCCTCTACCTCTGGCACGCCTGTTCTTGCCTCTCTGAAACCTCTCTGTGTCTGGAAAGGACCAATTTTTGGAAGGCCAATTCCTGCTGAATCTTGGTGGTTGGACTTGGAGAAAATCCTTGACTGTTTGTATAGATTTTGCCTTTTCTTCAACTTTCTTTGGGACCTCCTGAGCCGTGGAGCCAAATAACTTTTGCTTTTCCAGTGGAGCATCCAGAAGCTTTGCTTTGACATGGTCTGGCAGAGATTGTTCCTTCAGCCAAGCATGCCTACATATGACTGCGCCAGTCATAACTGACCTACATGAAGCTTCCAATGCATCATAACCACATTGCAAGAAATGGTTGCTAACCTGTTGGGAGTTATGTACCAGATCCTGAAGTGATTTGCGATCTAGGGGTTCAGGTGAAGACAGTTTTTTATGTAATTCATCTAACAAATACTCTTGGTACTGTATCATATGAAATTAACAATTTAATGCCCTCATAGAAAGAGTAGCAGAAGTATACACTTTTTTTACCCCATCTCTCTAAAGCTCTAGACTCCCTTTCAGAGGGGAGAGGATTTTTAGTAGTGGCAGCTGCAACCCCTTTAGGGCCCTGGGAAATAGTTTCTGGATCAGCAGAGTGGGCCTTGTAAAGGTGAAGATGTGAGTCTGGGACCCTGTAGTACTTATCGGGTTTGACAGGAGCCGGAGGTAGAGAATCAGGGGTTGTGCTAGACTCAGAGTACACATCATCAATGACATTTAAAACAGGAGGAATAGCCAAAGGTCTATGCTGAGGCAAATGGAAGAAGGTCCTTAATCTCTTCCTGGAATCAGAGAATTCCTGGCCCTGCCATTGGAAATGCTCTCTCATAGTGTGAAGTGTCTCCCCAAAGGAAAACTCTTCAGGAGGGGAGGCCGAGGGAATAGATTCCTCTGCATCAGAATCCTCGTAGGCCGAAAAAGCCTCCTCCTGGTGGTCCGAGAGAGTAGAGCCATCAGAGGCCTCATCTGAGGAGTGGGGATCAGAGGGCTCAACCCTGGGCCTTTTGTCTGGAGGAGGTTGAGTGCCCCTGTCCAGATGAGGTTGATAGCCCCTAATTAAGGAGATAAGGTCCTCTGCTAAGCTTAGAATCTGTGAACCTGTAGTGGGTCCCTGAGGGATAACCTTGGGAGGCAAAGCTTTGGAGAGTTTAGCAGCTTTAGCCCTAGAGAATGCCTTAATGGACATGGATGCAGGAGGCCTGGCTGCACCACGTGCTGGTGTAGTTTTGTCTAAAGGTATGGTGTCTGAAGGTTCCAGGACACCAGTTTCTGTTGGAAATTCAATAACCGACTCAGCTGGGGCCTCCGGGACCGAGGTAGTCGGCTGAGCGGTTTCGGTGGTTGGAAGTACCAAGGACTCGGTTTCAGCTGAGACCGAGACACTCGTGGTAGGCCTGGCCGTGGTTTCAGCCGAAACCGCAGCCCACGTGTGTCGGTCCTTGTCCTTCCGTTTCTTAATTAAATGTGAAGTCGGAGTCACCGACGGCATATTGTATGAAAAACTAGCCCCAAAAAATTCCTCTGCAAACTCCGCCCAACGTCTAAGAGTGCGTCGGTTGAAGGAAGCACAGGCTGAACAGGCCGAGACGTCGTGGTCTGGGCCTAGGCAGGGGAGGCAGTAAGAGTGGAAATCCTTATGAGGTATTTGTTTCCCACAAGTTAAACAATTATTAACTTTATCTGACATCGGCTGAGGCAAGAAAGAGTCCCCAACGGGGTACTTAGCTTTTGAAGTCTTCGGTAGCTGAATTACAGGAGCTGGCCGACCGGCACTTGCGAACTGCTTCTGCTTCGGGCACCACGCGGCAAGAAAGACTGGGGAAGATGGTGTCGGCTGACTCTTTTATACCCCCAGGCACTCTGACGTCGGGGAAAGGGCGACATCAGCCGACGCCGGACCCAGACTTTGGAATCCGGCCGACTGAAGGGCTGCCTGAGGCAGGACAATCCATATGTCATGACTGCAGATGCATCCTTGAAGGACATCCACATCTTACCACTCTTCTGACCTTTGCGGTAAGGTCTTGAGGGAGTAGAAAAACGTACTCCCCATGGTAGAGAGAGTTTTGCCATCTTGTTCACACCTGGTAAGAATCTCTTTTACTTGAGGCCTGAACAAAGAAGAGCCATCAATGGCGGAGTTTGTACAGGAGGACTTGAAAGGCTCCTCAAATTGACACAGGCGCATCCAGGAGTGTCTCCACAGAGCAACTCCTGTGCCTGAAGCCCTACTCGCTCCAAATTCCAAGTAAGAAATCAGGCGCATGGAGGAGTTAACGACTGAGGTCAAGGTTGCAAGCTGGTTAGCCGTCTTGTTTGCTGCTCCCTCAGCTGTAGGATCCTTAAGGGTATCTCCTAACTCCTTGAGGAGATCCCTCTGAAGTCTCGTAAAGTGTGAAAGTAGTTCAGCGACATGAGTGTAAAGGCTGCTGATGAAAACATACACTTCAAGTACCTGTCCATCATCCGGGACTCCTTGTTAGGCGGATCGACAGAAGAGGAAGTTTCTGCATGTTCCTTCTTGGTGGCTGCTGTCACCACAATAGCATCAACAGGCACTCCTTTTGAAAGAAATGGTTTGTCTTCAGGGGCAGTTATAAATTTATTGGGCCTCCACGGAACTGGTTCCATGGTTTATGGACAGCTCCACGCCTTTCAACTTACTACAGCTAAAAGTGGGTCAAAAGGCGAAGACACCCAAGAGGTGAAGGGTCGGGAACCAAAAGCATCCAGGTACACGGACCCATCCTTAGAAGGGGCAATGGACTTCCTGTTACCCTCTGTCTAAGGATTTCTAAGATGTCTGAAAATGAGACATCCTTAGAGGGGGGCATGGGGACCCTTCTGACTCTTCCAAGTCTCTGTCTGAGGTGACAGACTCAGGGGAGTCCAAATGCTTCCTCTTGCATTTTTTTCTTCTAAGGGACCTTCTCTGAGGCATGCTCAGGGGAGGTTTCAGAAGAGGTGGGGTTACCCAATGGGGTGTTCTGGGGCATAGGTTCCCTACGCTTGGGGTGGAGGGGAGGTTCCGAGGCAGACACCGGTATAGAAGGGAAAGGAGCCAAGGGTGGAATGGTCGCAGCAGACCCCACACTCATCAACTCGAAGGCACTGCAGTTGCGGACGGACAGAGACTCCAGCTCTGATGAACCTGGAGACCTCCTCCGAACTGAGGGCGATGACTCCAAGGCCGATGTAGGAGCCGAGCTCACCTGCGCTGAATTACTAAGAGGGAGAGGGGAGTCGGACATGAGTCCAATGCCACTCCCTCCTCGGAGCCAATGAGAGAGCATCGGCCCCCAGATCCCTCGACAGACTGAGGTATTGAGGAGATTGGAGTGGTTGTTGGAACAGACGGTTCCACCACCAGGAGTTCCATGCACTCTGGCTCCGAACTGGATGCAGTCAGAGGAGGAATCGAAAGAAATGGTTGGGCATATGGCACTGCTTCCTTCTGGGCTGGGCATGACAACAATTTAGCAAATGTTGGTGTCTTGAGCTGCCTCTTCACCACCCTCGCCACATCATCATCCAAAAGGCTCCTGGATGAGAGAGTGGAGTGTGCAGAACATCGGTGACTGCCTGCCACAGATTGTAAAATGGGAGACTGTTGAACAGATCTCACCAGCTCCAAGGAAGGGGACCTAGATCTTTTAAGAGTCCGGGACAGCTCTGGGACTGCTGATGGAGCCGCCAGACAGTCTTATCGGAGCCAACTGTCGGCTCGGAAGACTTGCCTTTAGATTTGGTTGGCACCGAGACCAGAGCCGATAAAGATGCAGGTTTATCGTCCTGTTTTTTTGCAGGCTGAGTTTCACCAGACGCAGCTTCAAAGGGGGGTTTTTAATAAACCTTGTAGAATAAGCTTGTTTTGTCTCTCCTGCAGGACTCGTGCACTAAAGCCATGATAAATGGAACACGAGTCCTGTAGGTGAGCAGCCCCTAAACAGTACAAGCAACTCATGTGCCCATCTGTAAGGGGCATTTTTTGGCAACATGAGTCACATTTTTTAAACCCTGATGGTTTTGGATCCTTGGATATGATAATACACACGTTAGCCAAAAATTTACAGTAACAAACCTAAGTGACAAAAAACACAACTTCTTTTTTTTTTTTTTTTTTTTTAACACAAGAGAAGGAAAGAGGAGGAAACGGCTACTTCCCCTAAGGAAAGCACAGTCTCTAACTAAAACGGCTTCTCATATAAGTAGAAAGGAGGGAAAGAAAAAAGGGAAAGCCCTCCAACTTAAACAGGCTGCCGACAGGGATCACAAAGGCAAGGTAGGCCCACAGAAATGACGAACAAAAGCAACAACAAACAGCCAAAAGTTTTAGAGGGGGGAGTAGAATATAAGAAAAGTTAGACTAACACTACCAGTATACTAAAATCTATCTGAAAACAGTTCCAATATTCAAAATTTAGCACAAGAAATAACTACTTAGCCTGAGCCAGCAGAAGATGATCTCGACGCTGCAAGTGGCAAACGAGATCTGGGTAGCTACCGCTAGGCATGTTGGGATAAGGGTTAGCCACAAGACAGTAAAGACTTTTCGAGCTATAGTATGTGGCCGAGTCGGAGCAGAGTTCAGCTCCGAACCCAAACAGAAACAAGGAAGGTGAGATAGGGACAACATAACATCTTAGTTTTTATGCACACTAATAAATATGGATGAACTATTATCAGATATTATTTCACACACACATACATACATATATATATATATATATATATATATATATTTACAGTGTTCTAATTAGATAATGTTTATGGTTAAATAACCACGTGTATTTTTTTCTTGTATCTATCAAGTTAGCTCTTTTTTTTACTTGTCTACCTATGCATATGATTTTAGTTCTTGTCACAGACCTGATAAAGACTTTATTGCATTAGTTAGCTGAAAGTGATTTTTGTTAAGTCAGACTTTTTATATGTATGTTATGCTTTTCTTAATACCTGATTTTGGAATGTGGGTTGTAAATAGAGAGGTAGTGTTTTCCTTAACTAGGATTTAGTTTGATCTAATCATTAGTAGTGTGTGGGGGTGGGGTCTTGCTGTTCTTAAATGCACTTTTACGGCCTTGTTTATATTGTTTACTTGAAATAGGCTGATTTAAAATGAAACAATACATATATTTTCCACACCTACTTCTAAGTGTATAAATGCGGATATGTTTAACACTGTGAAGTATTTCTGATTTTTTTTTGTTACTGAGGATCACTTTTCTGTGACGAATAAAGGCTTGTCACTTTTGGAACACTACCTGGGTTTCATGATTTTTGGAAATTATTGTGACTGAGCTCATCAACGAAGTTTTAAGACTACTAGTTTTTCTGTTTTTTATTTAATCAAACATTCTTACATGTTTCTAGCAGATAAATTGTCACAAAAAAAAAAAAAAACAACTTAAGGCCAGATTCAATAAACCCTACATGGTCCGTTAAAGTAACAGTGGTGCCACTACTACAGAGCGTACAGCAATACACACAGCAGTCCTGACACCCACATCACACATATGGATAAAATATATTTCTTTGAACTGTTAATCACCACTGACAAAAGATGTTTGGCTTACCATGTGCAACTGATGCTATGCTTTCCATGGATGACTGTCTTGCAAGAAGTTAAGCAAAAGTTAAGGACATCATCATCACAATTAACAGCAACATGGTGGGGTTAAAACTTGTTGCCTTTTATATGTCCATTAACTATACTTTCAACAAGAACTTTGGTGACAAGTCCAACTTAAGCTCATGTGTAATCTATCAGAATGTGTTAACTGTAGCAATCGACAAGCCCCCCAAGCAAATTTATTGTTAAACAGAACATATTGCTGTCAATATTTTACTAAACAAGAGTATTTAACAACTGAGATGCATAAGCTTACCTGGAAGCTCCTCCTTGGACATACTTGTCTCTGAAACAGTAACACCAATGTCAAGGATATGTTGTTTTGCACTTTCCTGGGAGCTGCCTGGATCCCTGACAGCGGACAAGAACTCTTCATTTGCTGTTAGTTGTGGGTCTGTAGCAGTCCCCCCAATACCCATCCGATCACAGGCCAATGCAGCTGCTCTCCTCCATGCAGATGAGATCATGTCAGTGGCCCTATGGCACACCTGATCATATGTCCTGCTGTGGCCACCTACTGCATTCACATCAGCCACTATCTTCTGCTACATTTGCATTCTGCCTGACATAGCTCCATGTCCCATGTCAAGCAGAAAGGCACCATGTCACCTAAAACTTTCCACAATGCCCTGTTTCTCAGGGTCACTGAATGGGGGGTTTCAGGGATTGTGATGCCTGGGTGCCATAGTCCTAGGTGATCTAAAGCACAACAGAAGGATAATACACAAGTATCACATAACTAAAAAAGTCCTGGTTCCAGATAAAATAGAAAAAAATATCATTTCTCTATAACCTACTGGAGAAACATAAACCAGTCAAGATACTGAAATACAAAAAAACAGAAATTGTCTGGTTGTAACATATTACATTCACACATAAAGCAAGGCTGGATGCAAAACAAGGAGAGTAACAATAGCAACATATCCTTGTTTGTGCTAAAACAGAAATGCAACTTTGCTCCCCCACCCCCAAAAGAACAGGCAAATCACACATTTTGCTAACAAACCATCAGTGAAATGCTAAAAGTGCTATGAAATGAACTAGCCATGAAACTTCTACAGATTTAACACAGAACATTCCATTTTAAGCTCTTGCCAATCCCATCTATCTGTGACCAGCACTCCACTAGCAGTGTATGGTCCAACCTAGAAGGCTAACACCCCTGTGTCATTAACAATGTAAGACATTTACAATTTCATGGAAATACCAATAGAAGAGCGTACACAGAAACACAGTTGTAACATTAGCACTTGTGATTAGTCAATAAGGCTGTGCATCTGAGAAAGTGAAATGTCCTGACAAACATGCACATGCCATCAGTACACTTCTAAGTAATGCATACAGATAAAAGTAGCATTTGCGACTTTTGCCGAAAAATGCAAGTATACCTTCTCAAGGTCAGTCTTCTGTGCAGATATATCCCAAAGTAATAGACTCTTCTGTGTTTTCCACACACACACATCTCCTCACCCTTAGGTTCCCTAGCAACACAGTTGCCTTTTTATGGTGTAGATTCAGGGCTGTGGGCACAGTGAAGATGCAAATCAGGTGTGAACTCATTAGAATTGCTGAATCTCAAATATTTGGCTCAGTGTAGCAAATGTAAACATAGTGTAAGCACTCCTTCAGTGTTTGTTGCTAATGGGCTGGAACTGTGAATGATTACTGGTAGGGAGAAGGAAAACAAATCGGCAACGCAGAATGCCCTGCCTCAGGTGGGTGTGTCAGCCCAGTTAGACCTAAAAAGTGTAGAAGTAATTTTATCAAGGTTTGAAACGCAAGTAAGCAGCACAAAATTCACAATTTCTGTTCATTAACATCCAACCTTCCCTTCAATTGTTGACAACTGTATGTTATTGCCATTTAACATCCTTACACATTTTAAGTACAATGGTATAGAATGCCTTACAGACTGCATGTCTCGAGATTACTGCTCAGATAAGACAACAATGAGCAACAAACCACAGAGAGATAAGACAGAGCTGCATTTTGCAAGCAATAGTCATATATGGTTCTATGATCACTCCGTGCACATCTGAAATGAATACATGTACAAATAACTGTCATATGGCTTGCTTAGTAATGTGGATGGTGTTGCATTTGGTTGTATGCTGAATTGTTTCAGTTTCCTGCTGCAAAGCTGTAGGTGTGGCAAAGAGGGACAAGACACCCTTACCATGTTCTGAAGGTTCATTGGAATGAGTGTTCAAACCCAGACCTGTGTAAAAAAAAAAAAAAAAAAAAATTCATGTGTACCAACAAACATGTTGCAGTGCTAATCTCATAGACTGCTTTTCTTCATTTCAACTACTTTTCCTTTTTTTTTTAATTTGCAGTGTTTGTGCGGTGTATCGCTTAGGGCAAACGAAAAATGTAGAAACAATGAATGTCAGGTTTAGCTTTGCTTATCTCGTTTGCGTGGCACAAACCAGGACTAATGGCCCACAAAAGAAGCAGACAAAACACCTGGAAACAGGGCATCTGTAAAAGTGTAAAGGTCAAAAAGGATACACTGTTGCAATTTCTGCTTTCCATCACGCAACACCCCTAAGCAACGTTGTGTGGTGATAAGCAAGCTTCCCTAACACCTGCAGCCATCGAACACCTGCATACAAGATGCAGACAGTCAATAATTGAAAATGGATACATTCAATTAATTTTGTTGGGCACCGCGCAAACACACTAAGTGGGGTTGTGTGGCAGTTAACACACAACTTAAGAATGACTAGGAAATTATGGAATTGTCTTGTCTGTGGCAGCAGGTGTAAATGTAGGGCTTTAATACAGATGGTTCTGGGTTCTAATACAGGGAGTGCAACATAATTTTAAAGTTGTGACAGTCCAGTTTACAGCAACGAACAGAAAAAATACATGCATTATTTCAACATTCTTGTGGCAATAAGTGTAAGTCTAGGGTTGCCATACACATGGTCCTGGGTTCTAATACAGGACTTTCCAGACATTTTTACTGTTGTTCCATTTCACATTATATTTAATCTCACTTATAACATTCATTACCAGTACAAACACATATTTAATGGGCATCCATGTTTAACACTCCTCCATTTTTATATTTACTCCCATCCATTTGATTACCATAACATTTGCCCATGACATTTCATAGCATTTTTTATAACATTAAAAATTTTGTCTCCCATCCTGTATGTCTCCAGGATCTCCAAGTAATGTAAAAGCTTCTACAGTAACTTCACAAAAGTATTCTGTTTCTAAGAGCATTAAAACTCTTATGTCACTTTAAACCTCAAAGAGGACCCTACAATAGGTGAACTCTAGGAAGGCTGCCGGACTGGGACAACACCATGAGAAAGGTGTTAAAGGACTGTGATGAACAACTAAGCACTGTACTCATGGATACATTTAACATCTCCCTCTGTCAAGGGAAGGTATCCAAATGCTTCAAAAACACAATTATTCCACTGCTGAAGAAATCGTCTCCATCAAGCTTCAATGACAACAGACCAGTAGCCCTCACATCCTCCATTATGAAAAGCTTTGAAACATTTGGCAAAAAACACCTGATAGCAAGCCTTCCAGCAGCACTAGATCCACTCCAGTTTGCATATCGTACCAATCACTCCAAGGGAGATGCCAATTCAGTTGTACTGCATCTCTCATTGGCACACCTTGAGAACAGGGTCAGCTATGTTAGAATGCTGTTTACTGACTTCAGTTCAGCATTCAAAACTTGTTCATCTAGGTATCAATGCCCATATGTGCAAATATATCCTGATCTTCTTGACTAAAAGACCTCAAAGAGTATGTGTAGGCAATAACTCTTCAAAAAGCATCACAATCAACACAGGAGTACCTCAAGGCTGTGTGTTGAGTCCACTACTGTTTACAGTACTAACCCACAACTATAAAGCTAAATTCAACACCAACCACATCATCAAGTTTGCAGATGACACTACAGTCGTGGGCCTCATCAGTAAAGGAGATGCAAAAGACTTTAGGGATGAAATGAGCACACTGTCAACAAAACAAAGGAGATCATAATGGACTTCAGGATAACATGATCAGATTACTCTCCTCTCATGATTAATGGTGAGATGGTGGAAAGAGTACAGAGCACAAAATTTCTGGTGTTCACATTGCGGAGGATCTATCTTGGTCAATAAACACGAGTCATATAGTAAAGAAGGCTCATCAATGTCTGCATTTACTGATGAGACTACGGAAAGCGAGTCTACCACCCCCTACTCCAGCTCCACGTTCTATAAGGATACCATAGAAAAGTATCCTAATGTGTAACCTTTCAGTGTGGTATGGGAGCGGATCAGTTTCAGACCAAAAAGCCCTACAAAGGACAGTGAAAGTAGCAGAGAATATAACAGGCTGCACACTTCCAACACTACAGGAGTTAAACACAGCATAATGTCACAACAGAGCTACAAAAATAATCAAGGATCCTACACATCCTGCTTATGAACTGTTTACATGCTTGTCGTCCGGCAGAAGATACCACAGCGTGCGCTGTAAAACTTCCAGGTTCACAAACAGCTTCTTCCCGCAGGAGGCGAGACTTCTGAACTCTGGCATATATCTCAGGGAAGCTGGACACTGACAAGATATGGGACTGCCAACTCTTTAGGTGCAAATAAATGAGAGACTGTTCAGATTCTAAATATAAACAATACATAGATGGCAATGAATGTGCAATATTATACTGTCTAGATTATCTTATTCATGTGAGACTTACACAATGCAATAGGATCTTGTGCAGTAAGAAATCATTCAGCTGCTGAAAATTACAGCTAAGGTAAACTGTGGTAATATGTAGTAGAATACCCTGTCTAATGTGAAATGATGAATAAATATATGTCCATTGCATGAGTTATTGTATGTATGTATATATGTAAATCTCTTCTCAATTCGAGCCTGAAGTATGCGGTTTTGTTTAGACTGTCCTTGTGTAGGCTAAATGAAATAAAGTTTATTTTGACTTTGACTAAATTCATAACTGTTAACAATGTCACTTTTCTTGGTTTTGATTCTTAACACTGACCTTCTGTTCTGGTTTATTGTCGTTGCATTAGTTCTTGTTTCCTTTCAGCTTCAGTCATAGCATCTTACTTTCCTTTGTTTAATATTTCTGCATATGTAAAATTTTTTTTTTACTTTTCACAAAACACTCTGTTGCAGGGGCATGCCTTTAAAACCAGCTAATCCACTAGTCAAGCATACCCTCAAAATGTGGTCAGCACCTTCTAGTAATCCTGCTCCTTTTCCTGACTTATCTGGCAACACATTCTATGATACTTTTCCCAGCACACCATCCACCATAATATGCCAGCTTAAGTCCTCATCAGGATTTGGCTCATCTCGATCCCTCTCCAGCAACACATAAGTTTCCAGACATCCCTTCTCCAACTGTGTAATAACCATCTCCTCTCTTACAGGGTCAGTTTGTGAGACTTCAGTATTCTGCAGCACTGCATTCTTAGCTACTTTTTCCTTCCCTCCTCTATCTTGAAGTTCCTCAAGCACTAGTGATAGGCCTCTGGTACCACCTATTGTTCGGAAGAGTAGGAGAAGTTCCTCAATACCCTGGCTAAATTTCTCCTAGTAGTTTAAACACTTCTTCTGGTCTCCCCAGTTAAAGCATAAATAAAAATAAATAAATAAAATATTAATTTTGGCTTATTTTAACATTTAACAACAGCAACTACATTCTTGATGGTAAGGTAGTCTAACTGGTGCTAGCATTACTGTAAACACATGGAACAGGATGTTGGTAATGACTGTATATCATTAACCATTCATGGAAAATAATTTGTGTGCGCGTGTGCCGAAAATGTTGAAAGCACATAGTCGAATGTGCATACTGTCGAAACTTTCCCACAAAATCCATACTGATGAAATTTCAGAAAGCCAAAAAATAAATAAATTTGACATTTTTGACCACTCCACACATAAACAAAGTGCTAACATGGGTCAACAAGGAGGTGAGACTTTGCGGCTCAGAATATTCATGTTCGAGGTTTTGAGAAGTTGCAGTTCCAAATTTGCGGAAGTGGTTTCAACAATGTGACAATCGACATTTTGAAGGTAAACTATATATATATATATATATATATATATATATATATATATATATACACACACACATATATATATATATATATATATATATATATATATATACATATATATATATATATATATATATCTGTGTGTGTGTGCATGCGTGAAGATAGATGAAGGCTGCCAGCTTAGCCAGATAGAATTTTGGAAATAATTCTGTCATCTGTAAATATTAACGTAAACCACAGGCTTCTTGTCTTAAATGGTAAAAATAGTGTTACATGTGGAACTGGAAAAAATTTAACAGTCCACTCTACTGACCAAGTAAAGCATGTTGTGATCCTTTGATGTTAAAACTCGGAGCCAGTAAGTCTAGAGTAAGGCATCCTGCCTACTGTTTTAAGGCCAGAGTTAATGGCCAGAATGTACATGCATAAATGTCCTTTATTGCTTTGGTTTCTGCCCAGAGGTGAAGAATGTAAATGTAGTTTCTGTTAACCTGGGAACCCAGGGAAGTATGAAGAATGATGTAATGTGAACCAGGAATGTGCTTTTAAAAACAGAATCTGAGAGCATTAAGCATTTTTGTCTTGACTATCCAACTCATCAGCACTGTCTTGCTCTACATGTAAGTTTATCTTAGACTTGTATTTCTCTTAGAAATAGCTGGAAACTAGAAAGATTAGACTAAGTGTTTTTTTGTGATGTCAGAACTGTACTACTGAATTATTTCAAGTATTTTTCTGTGATCTCTGATCTCTTGACTAGCACTGTGTAGTAAAAAGTATTGTCTTGTGTTTTGACTATTTGATATTAAATATTTTTAAACCCTTTCAACTGTGGCTGTTTTTGTAGAGATAATTTAAGCTCTTTAGAGTACTTGCATGCCTTTGGTAAAATTGCACAACACCACTCCAATAGCTTTAGCCCTGGGCTATGCTTCCAATTGGATAACATTGTACAGTAATAATTGGATACCCTTTTATGGGCCTTTGAGTAGCTGATAAATATTAGTGGGTGGTGGCAGCTGGTACTACCATATAGTCTGGGAAAAAAAGGCACAGCTGGAGAACGTGTGCCAGCCTTCCCCAGGAGTGTCTGTATGGTTGTATAAACACTTCTCAAAGTGTTTGTGTGTGTGTATGTCAGCTACTTGGGCATGAGCATGAAGCACTGGTTGGACAGAGAGGGTGCTGGAGGTTTTAGCTTACCCACTAGGCTGAGATCTGGATCCTACAGCTGTGCCAGTGGGGAGTCTTATTGGAGACCTGGATAGCAAGGGAGCGACCAGCCCCAGAATGACTGTGATATCTATGTGCTCTTAAGGGAAATTGCACTTTACTGTGTGTATTTGTTATCCTTTCCTCCTATATGAGACTACCCTCACTGGTGTTAGTGGTGAGGATTGAGGCTCCTTGATTCCTGGGCCAAAGCATGGGCTTCACATATTGTTTGGCAGTGGACCACATATTAATTGGTTGGCAAATACTAATTGACTTGTACTGGTGTGGGTAGAGTGAATTCCTGTAGCTGGTGTACAGTGAGCTCTGAAGGTGTTTTGTACTCTAAATCAGCCACGCAGTGAATACTCAGAGTTCAGATCACAATTGTTTTATTTCTTTTGTTAGCTTAGTTGGTCAGAGTGAGCAGGCAGCATGTCAGCAGAGGAGTATGGAAAGCTGACAAGGAGCCAGCTGGCAGAGATGTGGCAGACTAGGGGACTGTTGCATGGAAACTTGACTAAGGCAGATGTGATTGCAGCCTTGGTTACAGCTGCATCAGAAAACAGCAACCAGGAGGACAATCAGACTGGTGGTGGAGATATAATACCCTTGGAGAATGGACAGGTCAATCTTTCTGCAGAAGACTGAAAAATCCATCTGGTGCTAAAAGACTTGATTTGCAGGCCAGGCATTTGGAAATAGAAGCAGCTGAGAGACTGAGGCGTCTAGAGAGTGAGGACAATGAGAAACTGTGATGTCTGCAGGCTAAGGGGAATGAGAAACTGCTACTCCTGGAAGCTGAGGAAAAGGAGAGGCAGCATGAGAAGGAGATGCTGACTTCGCCAGAGTCATGGAGGTAATGGTAGAGGGAGTAACTGGACCCCAGAAGCACAAAGGGTCGGTAAATTTCTTCTGCTGATTAAAGAGGGGGATAATTTTGATAGTTTCATTCATATGTTTGAGAGGGTATGCAAACAGTATGGTCCTGAACAAAGGCTCTGGGTACGGTTCCTGACCCCCTTACTCCATGGTAAAGCTGTAACTGTTTTGTCAAAAATGTCTGATGTTGCATGTTTTGATTATACTGCTGTTAAAAATCACTTGTTAGAATTGTTTAAGCTAAAACCTGAAGCATATAGGAAAACGTTTCGTGAGCATAGATGCAAGGCAGATTAAAGTGTGTGTAAATATGTTGCTGAACTGGCACTTATTTCCATAGGTGGGTGAGTGGATGTCAGGTCACCACTTCTGAAGGGCAGGCAGACCTTTTGGTGAGGGAACAAGTCTTAGCACTTTGCCTGAGGACATGAGGATCTGGTTAGCTGATAGACAATGTGCTAATTCAGATGAGTTGGGGAAGAAGGGAGACCTATACCTGGCAAGCAAGGCAGCCCTGCACAGGAAAGGGACCCCCAGTACTGCTCATGGGTCTAAAGGAACCCATGGTGGGCAGCACAGACTGCCCCAACAGAATCTGCCAGTAGCAGGGGAAGCCACTAGTTCAGGTACAAGTCCAGGAGCTAGGGTTAAATGTTTTGAATGCAACCAGTGGGGCCATGTGGCATACAGGTGTCCATGGAGGCAAGGTGGGGAACAAAAGGTAAGGGAGCCAGTAAGTGGGAAAGACAAAATGCCAATAGTAGGTTGTCTTGGAACAACAAGGGTACCAAACTACCCCCAGAGGTTATATCCTATTGTAGTGAATGGCAAAGAGGCCATTGCCAAGAGAGAGACAGCCTCGGATATAACCATTGTAAAGCCTGCAATGGTTACAGAGGAACACTACTTGCCTGGGCAGTCTATCCCAGTCACGTCTTTAGAAGGGATCCCATTTCACATACCTTTGGCTAGGGTTCACCTTCAGTGGGAGGGTGGAAAAGGCAGCCAGCAAGTACGTGTGTTTGAGGATATACCTGCAGATGTCCTGATAGGGAATGATTTTGATAGTGCAGCACCCTGTGCTTGTGCAGTTACATGCAGTCAGGCTTGGAGACAAGCAGGTAAGTCTGGTAGCCTGAGGGAGACCCAGACAGACTGCATACCTGCAGCCAGGACTGGTAAGATGGTTACTACATGGAGGGAGCTACCCTGTAGCAGTGAGACTAAAGGTAAGCCACATCTGCTTGGGGGTACTGATAGTCCCTTGGACAGAGTGACTGCAAAGGTAGAGATGAGCAGGAGTACCCAGGCTGACAGTAAGGCACCACTGTTAGAGGATGCCAGACGTCCTGTGGAAGGGGAGCTGGGAAGGGTTACAAGCAGAGAGTTGAGACCGGCTCAGCTCTCAGACCCTACATTTCAAGGCCTGAGGCAGGTAGCTAGGGAGGCAGCTGAATCTCAAGGAAAGGGGGAATCTGTATACTGAGACAAAGGGTTACTGTTCAGAGAGTGGACCCCTGACGGAGGGCTAGAAGGTAAGAAAGTACAGCAGTTGGTAGTGCCTAGAGCCTACAGTCTGGTGCTCCTAGCCATAGCCCATGATATTCCCTTTGCAGGTCATATGGGCATAAAATGTACAAAGAGGCGTATTATATGGAACTTCTACTGGCCTGGAAATTCCAGAGATTTAACAGGATACTGCAGGACCTATGAGCAGTGCTAAAAGGTAGGTAAGGCAGGAGACAAGGTGAAAGCTCCTTTGATGCCTTTGCCTGTGATTGAGGAGTCATTTCAGACGGTAGCTATGGATATTGCGGGTCCTCTGAGTACCCCAAGTTCCACAGGGAAAAAGAATACATTAGAGGTAGTGGATTATGCTACATGATACCCTGAGGCAGTGTCTTTGTCCTCCACTGAGGCAGACAAGGTGGCAAATCCTTTGTTAGAGATTTTCAGCAGGGTAGTTTCCCAAAAGAAATACTGACTGACAGACGTGCCAATTTCATGTCAGACCTGCTGGCGTGTCTGTGGAAGTCCTGTGGGGTGAAGCACAAGAAGACAACCCCCTTCCATCCCCAGAATAATGGTCTTGTTGAGAGGTTAAACTCTACAAGGAAGTCCATGCTACGGGCATTTGCAGATCAGTTTAAGAGGGAGTGGGACAAATATTTGCCCCATCTGTTGTTTGCTTACAGAGAGGTTCCCCAGGAATCCACAAGTTTTTCACCCTTTGAGTTGCTGTATGGGCACAGGGTGAGGGGACCTCTACATTTAATTCAAGATGAGTGGGAAGGTGAGTGCGAGTCTCACAAGAAGTCTGTTGTGGCATTCGTTCTAAACTTCTGGACAAGGCTCAGAAAACTCATGGGCTTGGCCCAGAAGAACCTGGCAGAAGGCCAACAACAGAAAAAGGTGTGGTATGACAGGCATGCTTGAGCTAGAGAGTATGTCGTGGGGCAGCAGGTAATGGTTCTCATGCCTGTCAGACACACAAGCTGCAAGCAGCTTGGGAGGGACCCTACAAGGTGGTAAGAAAGGTAAGTGATTTTAATTACATGGTGGAACTGCTAGGAAGAAGGCAGGGGCACAAATTGTACCATGTTAACATGATGAAATCTTACCATGATAGGAAGGCCATTGTGCTGAGCTTTTGCAGTAGATTGCGGGAGGAGTCTGAGGGAGATCTGAGGCTCAGGCTGACACCTCAGTGGAAGTGGTAGCAATGTCCCAGCAGCTATCTCCTACCCAGGTTTGAGAAATCCGAGCAATGTTGCAGTAATTTGGGGACATGTTCACTGGGAAAACAGGTTGCACCCACCTGGAGCAGCACCAAGTGGATACAAGACCCTAAAGGCCTATTAGGCAGGGCCCTTATAGAGTGCCTGAGAGAGTCAAACAGACTCTGAGGGAGGAGGTACAGGAGATGTTGGAACTAGGGGTGATTCAAGAGTCCAACAGTCCCTGGGCCTCCCCAGTGGTGCTGCTGCCAAAGAAGGATGGCAACACCAGGTTCTGTGTGGACTACAGGAAATTAGTCACACAGAGTCAGATGCTTACCCCATGCGTAGGACAGATGTGGCCCTAGAGCAGCTGGTTGGGGCTAAGTATCTTACAACCACTGATCTTACCAAGGGTTACTGGCAGGTGCCCTTGACTCCCAGTGCTAGAGAGAAGTCAGCCTTTGTGACTTCTT